>NC_079495.1:51605738-51905738 GCF_030052815.1 Hevea brasiliensis | reverse complement strand
GTTTCTTAAGGTGTAAATTACATTTGATAGTATTTTATTGTGCTTATTTCTAGGCTCAATGGTTTTCGTTTTTGGCTACTCTTTAGGGTTTTGGTTCCTTCAAATCAAAGTGGCAGAAGTGAAAGCTTACTTCGACAACTTTTGCTGGTCCCGGTCATCCAATTGGACCTCCAGATATTGTTTCTCGAGAAAATTCCTGAATATTTCGATGTTGATCCAGAGTGTTCGCTTGAGGATGATGTTGCACGGCTTATCATTAATCATTTTCGGTGGCTTGATTTTATAGTTGATTGTTGTGCCTTCTGTGAAAAATTGATGCAAGTTCTCATTATCTGCCCTTTACACTTGAAGAAAGAGGTTATTGGATCCTTGCCGGAGATTGTTGGTGATCAAAGCAATAAGGCTGTTGTTGATTCCCTTGGAGAAATGCTCCAAGAAGACTCTTCTATCATCATGCCTGTGCTTGACTGTTTTTCAAACCTTAATTTGGATGACATATTGCAAGAACAGGTTTTCTATTATCCTTTTGTTTTTACATCACTCCTCATAAAATCAAATGTTTAATAATTCAACTTACTGAAGCTCTATTTTTTCTCAGATCCTTCATATCGCCAATTGTTAATTTTGCTTCGCTTTAAGTTGCCCTTAAAATTATACGAGAAACAATGCAGCTGGAGAATTGTTGCCCAGCATATGTGCCTTTCTCAAAAATAGTTTTTCATTTTGTAGGTTATTACCATAGCAATATCGTACATTAGAACAATTGATGGGGAACAAATGCCTCATTTGCTTAGATTCTTACTGCTTTCAGCGACACCTCTAAATGTTCGAAGAATAATATCACACATTCGTGAGCAGCTTAAGTTTATAGGAATATCTCATGAAATGCAGCACAAAAAACTCAAAGGAAAATCACTTATGGCCAATACAGAGGCATCTACTCTTGATGCCTTGAGAACTAGTCTTCTATCTAAGAGTGTAAGTCTGTTGTATGATGTTAGTTTAAAAGTGTGTGATCTTTTGATTTAACTCTTTTGTTTTTGCTGTTATTCTCAGATGCTATGTCAAGAGATTTTGAAATTACTGATTAGCCTTGAGAAGCCTCAGGATCACAAGATCATAGACTTGTGGCTGCTTGTGTTGATATACATGAAAGGAAAGTCAATGCAAAAGAGCATTGAGAAGATTTTTAGGAAGAAAGTTGTTGAAAACTGTATTCAGAAAGTTATGATTGACCAGTGTATTCATGGGAACAAGGAAGTTGTACAGGTATATGCCGAAAATCATATGGAATGAAGAATAGTTCACTAAGTGAATTTTAAATGACTATTGAGCAATCATTTGGGAACTACTAATGAATGTCACCTTAATCATTTTTTTTTAAGGATTATTTTCCATCATTTCTTTCTTTGTCCGAGTACTTGTTGGCATGTAGAGAACAGAAGGCAAGGGAGTTTGGCACTCACATTTACGCATGCTTGTTTGAAGAGTTTGGCGATTCTTACTTTAGACAGGAAGTAAGCAGTTCAAAGAAACGTTTCTTATTTTTCTGATACATGTTTGGAGTCTCATTGCAGCGATTTTGCAGGTTCTTAGTGCACTTGTAACTCATGTGGGTTCTGGAGTTAGCTTTGAAGTGACTTCTGCTTTGGAGACCATGGCTTTCATGGCCTCCAAATATGCCCAAGAATTAATTCCACTTTCTACTCATATAAATGGTATTTTAATCATTTGTGTTTGACATACGTATAACTTGTGATGAGTTGAACCCTTCTTAGTTCCCTTAATTATTTTTGTTCATATATAAATTGTAAAGCTTTGAAATTTGCTGCCAATTTTTTTTCTTACATTTTATGTTTTAGGTATATTGGATTACTTGGAGGGGTTTAACATTGAAAATCTGCATAAGGTGGCTTCCATTTCATAGCCAATCATTATTCCTGGCATTATATGTTGAGTTTTTGTTGTTTGTGTCAGTTTTTAGCAGCATTTCCATGTTTCAGGTTTATGAAATTTTCAGTCACCTGGCACTGTTGGCTCCATCTAGTGTGGAATGTTTGGGGTCTTCCTTTGGAAGTGAACTTTTCATGATACTGCGGAAACAGGTGTTTTGGAGTAAATTTAAGCATTTCTCCTCCTCCCCCCCCCCACCTCTCTGTGTGCATCCTTCATTCCTTTTTTTTTTTTTTTGGGGGTCACCTAGTAGTCTTTAGTATTGGTTATCTTGGTTCCTATATTGCAGGTCAGCCATCCAGATCTGAAGTACAAAAAGATGGGTTTAATCGGAACTCTAAAAGTGGTCTCTTGTCTTGCAGATGCAAGTAAAGTTAGTGGTTCATCATTCGAGGTGGGTTGTCTAACATTTAACTGTGCAATCATAGCAGTTGGTGGTGATGTTTTCTATTTGTTTCTGAACTTGTCCATATTTTCATACTCTTCATGACACTTTCTGGTTAATTTATTAATTGGACCAATTAGAAAATTCCAAAAATGAAACCACAAATTTGAATAAGTGTTTGAGTTTGATTAGGTTGTAGAAGAGCTGTTGGAAGTCTGACTACATAGTTAACTAAGTACTTGCATTTATGTTTAATTAACTCAAATATAGGCCCCCTTGAGACTAAAAGAAAAAGGAATAATGCATACATTATTTGTCTTTTCCAAAAGAAATACATTGTTATTAATCAGGGAATCTAAATTGTATATATGAGTGCAGTATTATTAGCCGATAATACTATTAATATTTATGGTCATAATGAAGTAATATCAGAACTGTTTTATTCAAATGGAACATAGTGGTACAATAAATGAAGATATTACTAGTATTTATGGTCTTGACGAAGTAATGGCAAGCTACTATATAGAAATTGAAGAGGGTGTAATAGATATTTCACTGACTTTTATCTGTTATTTTTTTTTTGTTATTGAAAAACTGCACTAGAGGGCAACAAGGGAGTGCAATTGAAGTACAAAGGACTATCAACAAGTGAGGGATAAAAAATTAATCTACAAGATTGAAAGCATTTCTAGCAAAAGCACCAAAACATGAGGAGAGAAAGTATCCATCACAAAAATTTTACCCATACCAAAGTTTAAGGGTCTAACCTAGAATAGAGATGGCCTCTTTCTATATTCTTATTTTAGATGATAAGGAACAATTTTAGCTTCATTTGAAAGCTAGGTTGTAGAAACTCATCTAGATAATTAGAGTTTTAACCAAATATGATTAGGAAGCAAAATAGTACCCAAAGCTTTCATTAACTTCTCCTTTTGTGTCTTCAACAATTTGGTATTTATTTTTTGGATGCTTCTTTTGAGCTCAATTTTTTCCAACTCAATTTCAATGGAAGCTAATCTAGAAGCAGGTGTTCATGCCTCTACTTCTTTTGTGTCTTCAACCATTTGGTGTTTGTTTTCACCTTGACTATATTTTCCTTGTTACCGTCACAAAATGGTAATTTCTTTAACTCGTATTTAATTGTTTATGAAATATTAGTATTTAGTAATACTATGACTCAATAGATCAAAATAAAAGGTGAGGGACTGAATAGGTTTTCCTCTTAAAATTCAGGGGCATAGACATATGTTTTTCCTCTTTCCACCTTTCTACTTATTTTCCAATATGGATTATGGAACCTCACATTTTGTTATGTCCATTCACCATTCTTGGATATCGTTGACACAGACAACCAACTGTGAGGAGGCTTTGGAACTCTTAAGAACATCTTTGGATTCTTCCAAACATTTTTGCTTACCATTGATCCTTTTTTATGATGAACTGACTGTAATGCTAGAACATAAAAGACTTCAGCCAGCAATTATTGAATGGTAAGCAAGCACAATGTTTATTCTTGGTAGTTAAGCTTCTCAGCTATGTAAGAAAATGATCCTTTACCAGATTATATATCTCCACTTATCTACAATTGTAGGACTGCCAGACATATTGACGATTTTGAATCTATGTTTCTATCTGATCTTGATGGTGGCCAATTGCATGGTACTGATGCATATGGCGGTTTAGAAGGTGAGACTAGTGATACATTACATGTATATATTCTTTTTGTCTTTCGTTAAATTTTTTTGGGAAACAAACTTGGTTTCTATTGCATTTTCTATTTTTCTTTCTAGGAGAACTATGGATGAATCTAGATGGTGACATATCTCCTGTTTGTTTGAATATCTTTCCATTGGCCTCCTCTTCCTTGCAGTAACGTTTTGGCCATCCTTTACTGTCTAAATTATAGTCTATATCGTAGTGAATGCTGAAGTTGAAATCTACTTTTGCAGGTCTACAACTTTACAAATTCTCCCTGCGTACTTTCTTTTACTTTCGGTTGTAAGTGGAAGTTTTGTGGGAATGAGGAGGATGTGGACAATAAAGCAAGTACTTGGACTAACGTTTTTAAATGTCTACGTTTCAGGTGGAGAGGTTGACAAATCGGGGATCTCTTGGTGGAATTGATGCATTACTAGGCTGCCCTTTACACCTTCCCTCATCTAAGGCAAGGCGAAGGAAAATACTTCTTGTCATTGTTTGTTGATGGCTTGATGCATTACTCACTCAATTATTTTAACATGAAAGGGTTTTCTTGAATCTAGATCAGTATTTTAATTTACTGCTAAGTTGAAAACTAGGGTACGAAGTAGGGTTGCTGATGAAATAGGTATTTTAGAAGAGTAAAACTCTATATTTCTATTGTATAACTCTGTACACTTCTCTCTATTTATATACAATAATTCTAGATAATACTAGGAAAACAAGATGCACTAGGATACTAACAAAAAAGGAAGATAGTTACTGTAGAAAGAGATGATTCTCCTTGATTTCAATTAATCTGTACATGGGTATATATATATATAATTGATTCCTATAATTGTGTTCTACTAATTAGGAAGAAATCCTAAATAAGAAATCCTAAATAAGAATACAGAATACAGAATATACAGAGAAATAATATAGTAATTGACTTTCCATAACACTCTCCCTCAAGTTGGAGCATAGATGTTAATCATGCCCAACTTGTTACAAATGTAGTTAATCATAACTCCATTCAGAGCTTTTGTGAAAATATCTGCTAACTGCTCTCCAGTTTTGATGTGTCCTGTTGAGATGATTTGTTGTTGAATCTTTTCACGAACAAAGTGACAATCAATCTCAATATGTTTAGTCCGCTCATGAAACACCGAATTAGAAGCAATATGGAGAGCAGCTTGATTATCACACCACAATTTCGCAGGCAGGGAAGTCTTAAAACTTGTCTTATCTAGTAATTGAAGTATCCACATTACCTCACATACTGATTGTGCCATGGCTCTGTATTCTGATTCAGCACTAGATCGAGAAACTACACTCTGCTTCTTGCTTCTTCAAGATATCAAATTTCCTCCAACAAAAACGCAATATCCAGTAGTTGACCTCCTGTCAACCTTAGTTCCAGCCCAGTCGGCATTTGAAAAACCTTCAACATTTAAATGCCCATGATTACCATATAACAAACCTCTTCCTGGAGCACCCTTTAGATAACACAAGATTTGTCCCAAGGCTTCCCAATAAGCAACAGTCGAGGAAGACATAAACTGACTTACCACACTAACTGCATAAGCAATGTCAGGACGAGTGACTGTAAGGTAGTTCAATTTTCCTACCAATCTCCTGTATCTCTCTGAATCTTCAAACAACTCATTATCCTCTACTAAAAGTTGTAAATTTGGAGTCATTGGTGCACTGCAAGGCTTAGCACCTAATTTTCCTGTCTCTGTCAATAGATAGAGGACATAATTTCTTTGAGACAAGAAAATACCTTTCTTACTTCTCATAACTTCAATACCCAAGAAATACTTTAACAATCCCAAGTCTTTGGTCTGAAATTGGGTTTGGAGGAAGGTTTTAAGAGATGAAATACCTGCAGAGTCACTCACAGTGATGATAATGTCATCCACATAGACTACCAGGAGAATTAGACCAGCCTCAGATTGCCTATAAAATACTGAGTGATCACACTTACTCTTTTGCATTCCAAATTCCTGTACTGCTTCATTGAATCTCCCAAACCAGGCCCTAGGACTTTGTTTCAAGTCATAAAGAGACTTCCGAAGCCTACAAACTTTACCCAACTCTCCTTGAGCAACAAACCCAGGTGGTTGCTTCATATACACCTCCTCCTGAAGATCTCCATGAGGGAAAGCATTCTTGATATCCAATTGATGCAGGGGCCAATCATATGTAGCTGCTAAAGAGATAAACAAGTGAACAGAAGTAAGTTTAGCTACAAGAGAAAAAGTGTCAGAGTAATCAACTCCATATGTCTGAGCATATCCTTTTGCCACAAGGCGTGCTTTTAACCTAGTCACAGATCCATTAGGATTTACCTTTACTGTAAATACCCATTTGCAATCAATAGCTTTCTTACCAGTGGGCAAAAATTTTAATTAATCTGTACATGGGTATATATATATATATAATTGATTCCTATAATTGTGTTCTACTAATTAGGAAGAAATCTTAAATAAGAAATTCTAAATAGAAATACAGAATATAGAATATATATATAGTGATTGACTTTCCATAACACTCCCCCTCAAGTTGGAGTATAGATGTTAATCATGCCTAACTTGTTACAAACGTAGTCAATCCTAGTTCCATTCAGAGTTTTTATGAAACTATCTCTTAACTACTATTCAGTTTTGATGTGTCCTGTTGAGATGATCTGTTGTTGAATCTTTTCACGAACAAAGTGACAATCAATCTCAATATATTTAGTCCGCTCATGAAACACCGGATTAGAAGCAATATGGAGAGCAACTTGATTATTACACTACAATTTCGCAGGCAGGGAGATCTTAAAACCTGTCTCCTCTAGTAATTGAAGTATCCACATTACCTCACATACTGATTGTGCCATGGCTTTGTATTTCGATTCAGCACTAGATCAAGAAACTACACTTTGCTTCTTGCTTCTCCAAGATACCAAATTTTCTCCAACAAAAACGCAATATCCAGTAGTTGATCTCCTGTCAACCTTAGATCCAGCCCAGTCAGCATCTGAAAAACATTCAACATTCAAATGCCCATGATTACCATATAACAAACCTCTTCCTGGAGTGCCCTTCAGATAACATAAGATTTGTCCCAAGGCTTCCCAATGAGTAACAGTTGGGGAAGACATAAACTGACTTGCCACACTAACGTCATAAGCAATGTCAGGACGAGTGACTGTAAGGTAGTTCAATTTTTCTACCAATCTCCTGTATCTCTCTAGATCTTCAAACAACTCATTATCCCCTGCTAACAGTTGTAAATTTGGAGTCATTGGTGCACTGCAAGGCTTAGAACCTAATTTTCCTGTCTCTGTCAATAGATCGAGGACATATTTTCTTTGAGATAAGAACATACCCTTCTTACTTCTCATAACTTCAATACTCAAGAAATACTTTAACAATCCCAAGTCTTTGGAGGAAGATTTTAAGAGATGAAATACCTGCAGAGTCACTCCCAATGATGACAATGTCATCCACATAGACTACCAGCAGAATTAGACCGGCCTCAGATTGCCTATAAAATACTGAATGATCATACTTACTCATTTGCATACCAAATTCCTGTACTGCTTCACTGAATCTCTCAAACTAGGTCCTAGGACTTTGTTTCAAGCCATAAAGAGACTTCCGAAGCCTACAAATTTTACCCAACTCCCCCTGAGCAACAAACTCAGGTGATTGCTCTATATACATCTTCTCCTGAAGGTCACTATGAAGGAAAGCATTTTTGATATCCAATTGGTGCAGGGGCCAATTATATGTAGCTGCTAAAGAGATAAACAAGCGAACATAAGTAAGTTTAGCTACAGGAGAAAAAGTGTCAGAGTAATCAACCCCATATGTCTGAGCATATCCTTTTGCCACAAGGCGTGCTTTTAACCTAACCACAGAACTATCAGGATTTACCTTTACTATAAATACCCATTTGCAACCAATAGCTTTCTTATCAGTGGGCAAAGGCAACAGTTCCCAAGTACCATTGGCATCTAAAGCCTTCATTTTCTCTTTCATAGCAGCACACCAGCCAGGATGAGACAGTGCCTCACCAACAATATTAGAGATAGGAACAGAGTCTAAAGAAGTAATAAAACACCGAGAACAAGAAGACAATTGATTATAAGAAACAAAAGAAAAGATAGGGTAAGTGCATGAACGCTTACCTTTATGAAGATCAATGGATAAGTCTAGGTCAGAATCATGATTAGTATGAGGTACAGGATCTCCCAACGAAGTAGCTGGTGGAGGATCTGAGTCAGGAATCTCTAATCTCTTGGAATAAACACGAACAACAGGAGGTCAAGTAGGTCTAGAGACGGAAGGAACAGGCTGTGGGAGAGGACTAGACATTAGTTGGACAGTATATATTAAGAGATCATCCTCCTCTCCCTGACTCTCATACATAGATGGTTGAGGAAAGAATGGAGTGGACTCAAAAAATATGATATCTGCAGAAACAAGATAACGATTAAGAGTAGGAGAGAAACAACGGTATCCTTTTTTGAGCCGGGAGTACCCAATTTAGTAACTTATAGATGAACATTACACACAAAATAGGTACAAAAAAAAATACGGGGTTCAACAGGAAACAAAGATTTTGTAGGAAATAAAGCAGTATAAGGAATATCCCCATTAAGGACAAAAGACGGCATACGATTGATAAAAAAATATGCCATAGAAATTGTATCCACCCAAAAGTGTTTGGGAACTTTCATATGAAAAAGAAGAGCACGAGTTAGCTCAAGAAGATGTTGATTTTTCTTTTGGCCACGCTATTTTGGGATGTGGTATTTACACAGGAAGACTGATGAAGAATGCCATTTTATGTCATATAAGACTGAAATTGTGCTGAAAAATATTCTTTGGCATTATCACTTCTTAATATGTGCACAGAAATATTAAATTGAGTTTTGATTTCATTACAAAAGGCACAAAAGATAGAAAATAACTCAGAATGATTCTTCATTAAATATAACTAGGTAACACGAGAGTAATCATCAAAAAAAGTAACAAAATAACGAAATCCAATTTTAGAAGTAACAGAACAAAGACCCTGAACATTAGAATGAACTAATTCAAAAGGGGATGAAGCCCATTTATTGACTCTAGATATAGAAGGCAAACGATGATGTTTTGCAAACTGACACAACTCACATTCTAGTACTGATAAAGACTGAAACTGAGGACACAGCTTATTCATGGTAGACAAAGAAGGATGGCCCAATCTACAATGAGCTTCAAGAGGTGTTAAGGTACTGGAGCAAATAAGCGATCGCGGTACATGATTTTCCAGAATGTAGAGACCACCTGACTCACGTCCTCTACCAATAACCTGCTTCATCGTAAGATCCTGAAACAAACACTGGTCAGGAAAAAAGAAAACAGAACAATTTAAGGTACGAGTAAGTTTACTAACAGAAAGTAGATTAAAAGAGAATTTTGGTAGACATAAAATAGATGATAAAGAAATTGACCAAGTCCGGTTCACAGTTCCAGAACTCATGACACAAGAAGTAGAACTATCAGCTAAAGTAATAGTAGAGAAAGTGAGATTAGGCTGAAAAACAGATAGAAGACTACAATTACCTGTCATGTGATCTATCGCACCAGATTCAATAACCATTTGGATGAGGAAGACACAAGGCATGTAGTGGATTTACCTAACTCAGCGATCGCAGTGACAGGGAACTGGTAGGCTTTAGAGATGCTTGATACTGGGAAAACTATACAAAATCCTCTGCAGATACCAAAACAATTTTCTCAGAAGAAGATACTGTAGAATCCTCTGCTGCTATATTTGCCATCTGCGATCGCTGATTTTTCCTCTAAAGTTCCTGACAATTATATTTTGTATGGCCAGGCTCATGGCAATAATAACAAATGACTCCTCTTGAGTCCATATTAGAACTAGCCTCACCATTACGCTGATTATCTCTGTTGCCTATAATTCCTCTACTTCCTCTTCTATTACCCTGTTGTCCATTTGGATTACGGTTAATGAGAACACTACTGACAGGCTATGAAGATTGAGTTTTCTCTGTACGAAGCGCTAATCCAAAGTACTTACAGCCGCAAAATAATCCAAAATCACAAATCAAGTAAATGCAGAAATAGGATCTGAGAGCCAAACCTCAGAAGTCCTTTAATGGTATATTGGATCAGGCAATAGCACACAGAGGTGGAATGAGGGGGTTGAGGTGACACCGGCGATGCTGATAAGAGTTAAAACGTTCGGCGGACGTGCCTCCACGAGTTGAAGAAACGATGAGAACCTGAGTTGGGCGTGTGAGCCTCACGCACTTGGATTCAGGCGACTGGATCAGAGGGGAAGGTCGGTCGGCGGCCAAGGTCTCTCCTGAGCTGGTGGTGAGAATAAATAGTCACCCTAGATAGATGACCTGCTTTGATACCCTGTAAAAAGAGATGATTCTCCTTGATTTCAATTAATCTGTACATAGGTATATATATACAAGTGATTCCTATAATTGTGTTGTACTAATTAGGAAGAAATTCTAAATAAGAAATTCCTAAATCCTAAACAGGAATACAGAATACAGAATATACAGAGAAATAATATAGTGATTGACTTTCCATAACATTAACAAAAAAGGAAGATAATTACAAATAGAATACAAATCCTAATAAGTTGGTTCATGTATGTTACACGTGCTCAACTTGTATATCAAAGTATAGAATAATTTGTTGCTTAAACTTTTAGTGAACACGTCAGCCACTTGTTCCTTTGAAGTCATATGAGAGACACTTAAAGATCCATCCTTTATTTTTTGTTTTGTTTTTTTTATTTTTTTATTTTTTTTAATGAAGTGTCGATCAATCTCTATATGCTTGGTCTAATCATGTTGAACTTGATTATGAATGTTGACACAAAACAAAGACAAACTATTAGTTTCTGATAGTTTCAATTCCTCCATCAATTTTCGCAGCCATAATAACTCACAATACCCTGTGCCATATCTCTGTACTCTGCTTCTGCACTAGATTTTGCTATTATATTTTGCTTCTTGTTTCTCTAAGTAATTAAATTGCCACCAACAAAGGTGCAATATCTCGATGTTAACCTCCCTTTATGAAGAGATCCAGCCCAATCTGTATCTGTAAAAGCTTTTATTTAGAGGTGACCATGCGTTGAGCCCCTATTTAGCGCAGATTTAAGTACCTTAGGATACGAAAGACAGCCTCTAAATGAGGTTCTTGAGGGTCGTGCATATACTAGCTTACTAAGCTTACAGCATAAGCTATGTCGGGTATAGTATAAGAAAGATAAATTAATCTCCCAACCAACCTTTGAAATCTTCCTATATCAACTCTTGCTTGTAGCTTATGATTGGCTTCAATAGGAGACTCTATTGGTTTATAGTCTAACGTGCTAGTTTCATCTAGAAGATCTAATATGTACTTCCTTTGAGAAATGAAAATCCCTTTACCTGACTTAGCTACTTCTATTCCAAGGGAGTATCCTAAGTCTTTAATCTCGAATTCCAGGCCAAGGGCTTTTTAAGATGAGCAATCTCATCCTTATCATCCTGTTACAACTATATTATCAACATAGACAATAAGCAGCGTGATTTTATGTCTACGATATTTTATAAATAGGATATGATCAACATTACTTTAATAAAACTCAAAGGAAGTCATGGCTTTACTAATTCTGCCAAACCACGCTTTTGGTGACTGCTTCAAACCATATAATGCTTTTTCAATCTACTGGATTTACCTTTGGTCTTTTCATCCTCAAAACCTGGAGGAATTTTCATGTATAACTCCTTTTCTAAATCTCCATGTAAAAAAGCATTCTTAATATCAAACTGCCGTAGGTCTCATTCAAGGTTTGCAACATGTGACAACAAGATCTTGATAGTATTCATTTTTACAACAAGGGCAAAAGTCTTCTGATAATCCATCCCATATATCTGAGTAAAGCCTTTTGCTACTAGTCTGGCCTTATACCTTTCAATGGAACTGTTATAGGAAGTCAATCCTATAATTATATAATAATATTCTTTCTTAATTAGTTAGCATAATTAGTGGGATATCACCCCAATTAGAATACTTAATTATAGGATTCTTTGTATATAAATACCTTGTATCTCATTCAACAAAATACAAAGAAAATATATACTACATGGTATCAGAGCTTTGTTAGAAAAGAATTTTTTTTTCTATCAGAAGCATCATTGTGGAGTTAGGTCAACATCTCAAGGTGATATTTAAGTCTCATTGCTCACCCAGGAAGGAAGGTCCCTTTCCGACGACCTCACCCAGAAAATCTGGTCACTAGAAGATCGGCGAGTGAGGCTCATGCGCCGGTACAAGCTCCTGTTGCCATCCCCCTCGCCCGCACGTGGAGGCGCTTCTGACGTCCTCTGCCGCTCCGATTGCTCTCACCGGCATTGTCTTGGGTGTATACTGCATTCTTGTTAGTTATTTTGCCATAGGGTGCCTTTGTAGAGGTGATTTGTCTTGGTCCACCTATTGTTGGATATGTTTCTGGCTACTGTTACATTGAACTACTTTAAAATTGTGTCTTGAGGTGTGTTTGCTCTGTGTTTATTGGTTTGGAAAAGGAGATTTCTATGATTTGCTGTTGTGAAATTTTTTTAATGGCGGAAAGTAAAAGTGTAATAGCTGATGTGATTCCTGTGATGGCTAAAATCATGGAACACAAACTTAATGGTTCTAATTATCTGGATTGGAGTAAGACGGTTCGGGTTTATTTGCGGAGTATCAATAAGGATGATCATTTCACCCAAGATCCACCTACTGATGATACAAAGCAAACTTGGATGAGGGAAGATGCTCGTTTGTTCCTGCAAATTTGCAATTCCATTAACAGTGAGGTAATTAGCTTAATTAATCACTGTGAGTTTGTTAAAGAATTTGTGGATTATTTAGAATTTTTATATTTGGGTAAAGGAAATATCTCTCATATTTATGAGGTATGTAAGGCATTTTATCATGCAGAGAAACAAGATAGGTCTCTCACAGCCTATTTTATGGATTTTAAAAGGATTTATGAAAAACTTAATGTCTTAATATCGTTTAATCCTGATGTGAAAGTTCAATAAGCTCAACGAGAACAAATGGCTATCATAAGTTTTTTGGCTGGTCTTCCCCCAGAGTTTGAGACTAATAAATCTCAAATTCTTTTTGGTTCTAAAATTTTATCTCTGTATAATACTTTCTCAAGAGTACTTCGTATTGAAGCTCCCCAATTCTCCCAATCTGTTAATAGTGCTCTTGTTAGTCGTACTGCCAGTAGCAGGCAAAGTCATAAAGGAGGCAGTAAAGGAGGGTATAGTGGCAATAGGGGTAACCAGCGTAGTGGGGAGGTTGCCCTTAATCGTGACTCGGGAGGAATTGAATGTTACTATTGCCATGAGCCAGGTCATACAAAAAGGTATTGTCTGAAACTTCAGAATAAGAACCCACGACGTCGGATGGCCAATATGGTAGTTGATGACTCTTCAGTAGCTCCTTCTGAGAAAGCAGTTTTAGTATCTGCTGAAGAATATGCACAGTTCTCACAGTATCAGGCCTCTCTAAAGTCCTCTAGTTTCCCAGTCACTGCAATAGCTGAGTCAGGTAAATCTATTACATGCCTTGTCTCCTCCAAATGGGTCATTGATTCTGGTGCTACAGACCACATGACAGGTAATTCTAACCTTTTGTCTACATTTCAACCTCATCATCTTTCTTCCTCTGTTGTTTTGGCCGATGGGTCAAAGTCTTGTGTCATTGGTTCTAGCATTGCAAATCTCACACCATCCATTTTTGTATCATCTGTTTTGTGTCTACCCAAATTCGCCTTTAATTTACTTTCTCTCAGTAAACTTAATTCTTAATTGTAGTGTCATTTTTTCCTGATCATTATTTGTTTCAGGATCTTACAACGAAGCGGATTATTGGTAAAGGATATGAGTCTGGAGGCCTCTACGTCATTGACAAACAGGTGCCAAAATCTCTTCTATGTTCCAGTATTATAACTCCTATTGAAGTCCTTTGTCGGTTGGGACATTCGTCTCCATCTGTCTTGAAGATGTTATGTCAACAGTTTCAGTCTTTGTCAGTTCTAGATTGTGAGTCCTGTCAGTTTGCTAAACATTATCGTTTGCCTAAAGTGTCTCGAGTCAATAAACGTGCTTCTTCCCCTTTTGAGTTAGTTCATTCTGATGTATGGGGTTCATGTCCTGTTGTTTCAAACTCTGGATTCAAGTATTTTGTTACATTTATTGATGATTATTCCCGTGTTACTTGATTATTTTTAATGAATAATCATTTGGAATTGTTTTCTACTTTTGTGCCTTTTGTGGTGAGATTCAAAATTAATTTAATACGTCTGTGCATATATTGAGAACCGATAATGCTAAGGAATATCTTTCTGGCAATTTTTAAACCTATATGTCACAAAAAGGCATTCTTCATCAGACATTTTGTGTTGATACTCCATCCCAGAATGGGGTTACTAAAAGGAAAAATAGACATCTCCTTGAGGTAGCACGGGCACTCATTTTTCAAATGAAGGTTCCTAAACAGTTTTGGGCTAATGTAGTTTCTACAACTTGTTTCTTGATTAATCGTATGCCATTATCTATCCTTAACGATGACATTCCTTATACTATTTTATTTCCTTCTAAATCTTTATTTCCTATTGAACCTCGTATCTTTGATAGTACTTATTTTGTGTCAGATGTTCGTCCACAACTTACTAAACTGGATCCCAAGTCTCTTAGGTGCCTCTTCCTTGGATATTTTCGACTTCAAAAAGGGTACAAATGTTTTTCTCCAACCCTTAATCATTATATTGTGTCTGCTGATGTTACCTTTTTTGAATCTACTTTATTCTTTCCTCCCTCACCTATTTATGAGAGTCCAGGGGAGGAAGATGATCTCTTAGTTTATTCTATCCATCCAGTGTCAAGTCCTCACCTAGGTCTTCAGAATTCTCCTGCACCAGCACCGGCTCAACCCCCTCGCCTACCTTTTGTTCATGTTTATTCTAGGAGATTGGAGACTCTTGACTCAGATCCTCCACCATCTTCTTCGTCAGAAGATCTAGTTCCATCCACTGCTCCTCAGTCTGACTTAGATTTTCCCATTGCTCTTCGTAAAGGTAAACGTCAATGTACTTATCCTATCTCTTCCTTTGTATGTTATGATCACTTGTCTCCATCATCTTGTTGTTTTATCAGTTTTCTAGATACTATTTCTATTCCTAAAATTGTTGCTGAGGTATTGTCCCATCCTGGCTGGCATGTTGCAATGGAAGAGAAAATGGTGGCTTTAGATACCAATGGTATTTGGGAATTGGTACATCTGCCCCCGGATAAAAAAGCTATTGGATGTAAATGGGTTTTTACAGTCAAAGTGAATCCTGATGGTACTGTGGCTCGTCTCAAGGCTCGCTTTGTTGCTAAAGGATATGCTCAGACTTATGGCATTGATTACTCTGACACTTTCTCTTCTGTTGCTAAACTAGCTTCTATTTACTTGTTTGTTTCTTTGGCAGCTAGATATGATTGGTCTTTACATCAGTTAGATATCAAAAATGCTGTCTTTCATGGTGATCTCTAGAAGGAAGTTTATATGGACAAACCACTAGGTTTTATTGGTCAGGGAGAGTTAGACAAAGTTTGCAGGTTTCGAAAATCTCTTTATGGCTTGAAATAGAGTCCTCGAGCTTGGTTTGGCAGATTCAGTGAGGTAGTTCAACAGTTTGGTATGAAGAAGAGCAAGTCTGATCATTCGGTGTTTTATAGACACTCTAAAGCTGGACTAATCTTACTTATAGTATATATTGATGATATTGTTATTACTGGAAATGACTCTGCAGGCATTTCATTACTCAAGTCATTCCTTCATTCTCAATTTCAAACAAAAGTTTGGGTTTGTTAAAATATTTTTTAGGCATTGAAGTTTCAAGGTATAAGAAAAGCATCTTCTTATCTCAGAGGAAATATGTCCTTGATTTATTGGTGAAAACAGGAAAAATAGGTGCCAAACCATGCAGTGCACTAATGACTCCGAATCTTTAGCTCACAGCAAGAGATGGTGAACTATTTGAGGACTCTGAGATGTATAGGAGATTGGTTGGCAAGCTTAATTATCTTACAGTGACTCGTTCGGATATTGCATATTCAGTTAGTGTTGTAAGTCGATTTATGTCCTCTCCAACTATTAAGCATTGAAAAGCCTTGGGGCAAATTTTATGTTACTTGAAGGGTGCTCCAGGTCGTGGTCTCTCATATAGCAATCATGGGCACTTAAATATTGAGTGTTTTTCAAATGCAGATTGGGCAGGTTCAAAGATTAATAGGAGATCCATTACAGGATATTGTATCTTTGTTGGAGGAAACTTAGTATCTTAGAGAAATAAGAAACAGATTGTAGTTTCTTGTTCGAGTGCTGAATCAGAATATCGAGCTATGACCCAAGCTATGTGTGAAGTAATGTGGACACATCAGTTATTGGAAGAAGTGGATTTTGAGACCTCATCTCCTGCCAAACTATGGTGTGACAATCAAGTTGCTCTCCATATCGCCTCAAATCTAGTGTTTCATGAACGTACTAAGCATATTGATTGAACTTGATTGTCACTTCCTTCGAGAAAAGATTCAACAGAAGATTATCTCAACATGGCATGTCAAAACCGGGGAGCAGTTAGGAGATATCTTCACAAAGGCTTTGAATAGGGCTTGAGTTGACTACATTTGTAACAAGTTAGGCATAATTAATATCTATGCTCCAACTTGAGGGCGAGTGTTATAGGAAGTCAATCCTATAATTATGTAATAATATTCTTTCTTAATTAGTTAGCTAATTAGTTAGCATAATTAGTGGGATATCACCCCAGTTAGAATACTTAATTATAGGATTCAGAATACTTAATTATAGGGTCCTTTATACATAAATATCTTGTATCTCATTTAAAAAAATATATAGAAAATATTCACTACAGGAACCATCTGCTTTGTGCTTCACAGCAAACATCTATCCAACCAGTTTCTTCCCCAATGAAAGAGTAACAAGTTCTCATGTCTCATTTTTTGTCAAAGCTTTTATCTCCTCTACCATGGCTGTCTTCCATATTTCTGTTGTATAACTCTGTACACTTCTCCCTATTTATATACAATAATTCTAGATACACTAGGAAACCAAGATGCACTAGGATTCTAACAAAAAAGGAAGATAATTACAAATAGAATACAAATCCTAATGGGATTCCAATAGTTGCTAGAAATAAAATAGAGGTTTAAGAGACTTGAAAACTTTAAGGCTAAGAATAAAAGTGTAATTTGTAATGACTTTTGTATAGGGTCAATTTTGAAAGCTTGGATACAGATTTTTATTTATTTACATTTCTTATAAAATTATGTTTTAGAAAATTAAGGATAATTATACCTAAGCTATGAACTTTTAGGGGTTTTCGCAAATGCTTTAAAACATTATAATGTCAACATTTAACTTTACAAACTCTTGTAGTTGAAAATCTCACTAAATTTTGTTTTTTCAAACACTCATACATTTCTTCGTGAAATCTTAAAAATTATATAATCTTAAGCACACTCTTATCAAGGAGAAAAATTATGTGTCCAAGTTTTATAGGTAATGATATGTCTGAGAGATTCAACCTTACATATAAAATTTCTCTATAAGACTTCTCATTTCTCATAAAAATACTTTACTATCGTCCATCAAATTAAAATTTATTCTGTGGTTTGTCAAACAAGTATTGAGTTAAATAATTTTCATCACAATTATAGCAAAGGCCTTTTGCTCTTTGCTTAGCCATCTTTGCATGGCTAACAAATGGGGACAAAAAACTTCCTGCATTGGAATTCTGTGATGTGCTAATGATTTGGTTGGCAATATATAGGCGGGATTGATGAAGTGGGTGTTGTTCTTGTATTGGACCATAAATTTGTCCATTTTCCTTGCCATAAGTTCCCCCAACTACTATTTTCTTTCAAAAGCTATTGCAAATTCATTGCTTGTACCAGCTAGCAAACTTTGAAATTGGTGCTGGTACTTGTTAGAATCCCTCAATTGGTGTAAATCCCTTAATCAGTGTAAATTAGCTGTAAATTAGAATATAATTAAAAATCATTGTATTTATTGGCTATTATTAGTTTTCTAGTAAGTTCTAGCCTTTGTATATAAATTAGAGTGCTTGTAAATTATTTTAGTATGAAGAAATATAAAAGAAAATTTTTCAAATTCTCTGTTTTCTATATGGTATCAGAGCTGTGCCAAAATTTATTGGCGTGAACAGTGTAGTTTTGGGTAATTTTTTTTTGGGTCAAGCTTCTACGTCGTTCTGGGAAGGAGGTGACTGTCACTACCCACTTGAGGAGGATGGACACCAGTCGATCGGCCTATGCTCGGAGTCCAGCTACCGTCCGGTGAAGCGCGTGAGCTCACGCGCCTCTAGAAGTCTTGCGTCATTCTTCACGCGTCTGCGTGTGCACTCTTTTTTTCGGTGATTTCTCCAACCACACCTTTTGCCGACGACCTTCCCTGTCCGGTGCGCCTCTGACCAACGTGTTTTCACACCTGATTTACACATTTATTTTTTTGAGAACATTCCGTTGCCTAGTTTCTTGCTTTCTGTCTCAGTACTTATTTCTTTAATTGAAAAATGACTGATGAAAAGAAGAAAGCCTCTGAAACAAAGGCTGGATTTATTGGTGATAATCCTTCTTTACAAATTAATTCTGTAAAGTTGGATGAAACTAATTATTTGGCATGGTCTAGATCTTATTTATTGCTCATTCAGGCTAGAGGACTGCAGGGGTATATCACTGGAGATAGAAAAAAGCCAGAAAGTACTAGTTCTACCTATAGCAGGTGGAAGTCGGAGAACTCTCTTGTTATGTCATGGCTCATCAATTCTATGCAACCTCATATAGCTCGTGGGTATTTATTGTTGGACAGTGCCGCTACCATTTGGAGTGCTGTTTCTCAAACTTATTCTCAAGTTGGGAATAATGCACAAGTTTATGAGCTTAGGAACAGGTTCATGGAATCACAAAAGGTGAGTTGACTGTTGCTCAGTATTATGCGGAACTGAGTGGTCTATGGCAAGAGTTGGATTTCTATTAGGACTTTCAGGCTTCATGTCCAGTTGATGCAGTTAAGTTTCAGAAATTGGTTGAGAAGGAACGAATATATGATTTTCTTGCTGGGCTAAATGTGGAGTATGATCAGATTCCAGTCCAAGTGCTTAGTAATGATCCTTTGCCCACCTTAAGGCAGACATACTCTTATGTTCAGCAGGAGAATAGCAGAAGGAATGTCATGATTAATTCTACAACTGTTGATAAGGCTGGGCTGGGCTGGTTGCTAACTCCTTACGAGAATATTCATATGGTCCATCAGATAAGGATCACTTGCATTGTGACTACTGTGAGAAATCTCGGCACACCAAAGAACAATGTTGGAAGTTGCACGGCCGCCCAACTAAAGGGTGTGGAGAAAAAAGGATGGGCTCTGCTAGATTACAAGTAAATGTGTCTGAAGCTGTGAGTGTTTCTGAAGATACTGCTATCACTGAGATATTTTCTAATGAAGAGGTACAGACTCTGAGAGAATTCCTATCACAGCTTGAATCACAATCCACTACAGTTGCCTCTTCTAACTTCGTCAACTCAAGTAATGCTTCTCTTGCCAATCATAATAATTCATTCTGGGTTATAGATTTTGGCGTAAACATATGACAGGCTCTTCGAATAAATTCATATCTTATTCTCCATGTTCAGGCAAAGAAAAAGTCCGCATTGCCAATGGATTCTTATCTAATGTTTCTGGAATAGGTTCTGTTAAATGCACTCCTACTATAAGTCTTAGTTCTGTCTTACATGTGCTTAGCTTTCCTATTAACCTTTTGTCTGTCAAAACTCTCAACTGCAAAATTGAATTTTTTTCGACTCACTGTGTGTTTCAGGAGTTGATAACAGGGAGAACGATTGGCAGTAGTAGATTGCAAGATAAGCTATATCTATTGAATGATTGTGTTGATCAGGCCATGTTGGGACAATCTATTGGTACTGAGGAAGAACTTATTTAGTGGCATAGGAGACTTGGACATCATTCATTTACTGTTTTAAAGAAACTTTATCCTCTTTTGTTTAAGCAATGCAAAACTGAATTGTTAGTATGTGATGCTTGTGAGTTTGCCAAGCATATTAGACAATCTTATCCTGCAATAAATAATAAGGCTTTAGTTCCTTTTATGACTATCCATTCTGATGTATGGGGATCTACTCAAACTGTGTCTTTATCAGGTTATAGATGGTTTATGACCTTTATTGATTGTTGCAGTAGGTTAACTAGGTTATATCTGATGAAAGGGAAAAATGAAGTATTTTCATGTTTTTAGCAGTTTCACAAAATGATTAGCACCTAGTTTGATGTTCATGTTAAAATACTGAGAATTGATAATGGCACAGAGTATATAAATTGAGTTTTTCAGGAATATTTAAAGTCACACGGAATTTTGCATCAGACTAGTTGTGTTAACACTAGTGCTCAAAAATGGAGTGTCTGAGAGAAAAAATAGACATTTACTTGAGGTTGGTAGGTCTCTTATGTTTACAATGAATATTCTCAAACCTTACTGGGGGGATGCAATTCTTTCTGCTGCATATCTTATTAACAGGATGCTACTCTGGACTTTGGAGTTTAAGAGTCCTTTAGACGTTTTGCAAGGTAAAAATTCATATATTGTTTCTCCAAAGGTCTTTGGTTGTGTTTGCTTTGTTCATCAGCATAATAAGGGGAAGTTAAAACCTCGAGCCCTCAAGTGCGTCTTTGTTGGTTATTCTCGTACTCAGAAGGAGTATAGGTGTTACCACCTTCCTACACGGAAATATTTTGTGAGCATGAATGTTACCTTTAGGGAATCTGAATCTTATTTCTATCCATCTCTTCAGGGGGAGCATAGGAAGGAAGAAGAGGTGTCTTTCCCTTCTTCTTTGTGCTCTCCCAACTTTCAACTTCAAAGGGAAAATCTAGGTCTAAAGCCTATACCTAATAATGATGCTCGGGGGGACTCACCTAAATCTCGAGGGAGACTGAATGGACCAGATTTGAGAATCTATACTCGGCGGAACAAGACAGATATAGCCATCGAGCAAGAGACTGCTGATCAACCAGAATCTCTGGATTCAATTCCTGAACATCCTGAGGTATGTGATGAGTCTCCTTTGGTTCCTGAAGAGTCTAATTTTAATTCTCAGTTTACTCTTCCTTCTTCTAATAATGATCTTGATATTCTTATTGCTCTCAGAAAAGGTGTTAGAACCTGTATTAAATATCTCATCTATAATTTCATTTTCTATGATTCTTTGTCTCCATCCTATAGAGCCTTTCTATTGTCTGTTTTCTCTGTTTCTATCCCAAAAGATTGGAAGAAAGCATGTCTTGATCCAAAATGGAAGGCAGCCATGGTGGAGGAGATGAAAGCTTTAGCAAAGAATGAGACATGGGAACTTGTTACTCTTCCAATGGGAAAAAAACCAGTTGGATGCAAGTGGGTGTTCACTGTGAAACATAGAGCAGATGGTTCAATTGAAAGGTATAAGGCTAGGCTGATAGCAAAAGGCTTCATACAGACGTATGGGGTAGATTATCAGGAAACGTTTGCTCCTGTTGCTAAAATGAATACCATCAGAATTTTACTATCATGTGCAGTAAATCTTGAGTGGGATTTGCAGCAGTTTGATATAAAAAATGTCTTTCTACATGGTGATTTGGAATAAAAAGTATATATGAAAATCCCTCCAGGGTTTGAGAATGGGAAGACCAAAGGAAAAGTTTGCAGATTGAAAAAATCACTGAATGGTTTAAAACAGTCACCTAGGGCGTGGTTTGACAGGTTTAGTAAGACTATGGTTTTTTTTTTGATACTGCCAAAGCAATGCTGATCACACACTATCGAGGTAAGATCACTCTGCTTATTGTCTATGTGGATGATATTGTGGTAACTAGTGATGATAGGGAAGAAATGATTCATCTAAAGGAACGACTAGCACAGGACTTTGAAATCAAAGATTTGGGAAGGCTAAAGTACTTTATTGGAATAGAGGTTGCCAGATCAGATAAAAGAATCTTTATTTCTCAAAGGAAGTACATACTAGATCTGTTAGAGGAAGCAAGAATGCTAGGTTGTAAACTAGCAGAGTCTCCCATTTAGGCAAACCATAAATTGCAAGCTGGAGTTGGGGAATCCGTGGATATTGGGAGATATTAGAGGTTGGTTGGCAGACTGATTTACCTTTCGCATACCAGATCAGATATAACATATGCAGTGGGTCTAGTGAGTCAGTATATGCATGATCCTCGTAAACCTCATTTGGAGGCTATTTTTCGCATCTTGCGATACTTAAAATCTGCACCTGGGAAAAGACTTTTTTTCTCAAAGCATAGCCATCTTCAGATTAAGGTCTTTACAGATATAGATTGGGGTGGATCTCTTGATGATAGGAGATCGACATCTGGTTACTGTACTTTTGTTAGTGCTAATCTAGTCACTTGGAGAAGCAAGAAGCAAAATGTGACCACTAGATCCAGTGCAGAGGCTGAGTTTAGAGTAATGGCTCAAGGTATTTGTGAACTATTGTGGTTACGAAAGTTGATGGAGGAATTAAAATTGCTGAAAACTAGTGGTATGTCCCTGTTCTGTGATAACAAAGCTACCACCATTATAGTTCACAATCCAGTTCAGCATGATCGGACCGAGCATTTAGAGATTGACAGACACTTTATAAAAAAAAAAGTTGTCAATGGTTCTTTAAGTGTCTCTTACGTAGGGTCGAAAGACCAATTAGCTGATGTGTTTACTAGGGGATTAAGTTGTAAGGGGTTTCATACTCTAGTTTGCTAGTTGGGCATTTGCAACATACACAAACCAACTTGAGGTGGAGTGTTAGAATCGCTTAATTAGTGTAAATTAGCTGTAAATTAGAATATAATTAGGAATTATTGTATTTATTGGCTATTATTAGTTTCCTAGTTAGTTTTAGCCTTTGTATGTAAATTAGAATGCTTGTAAATCATTTTAGTATGAAGAAATATAAAAGAAAAATTTTCAAATTCTCTGTTTTCTACAGTACTCCTCTGCTGTTCTTTTTTGATTCAAATTAGCCAATTCTCCTAACGGATTTCAACTAAGTGGAGGTCCGAACCTCCAATTGCAATATTCCTTGAATATGTTCATGTAAGTAATGGTTCTTCTTGTTCTAATAGATAAAACCAGAGTTGTGCCTTTCCCAACATATGGAACGCTGCAAGGCCTACTTTATCCTCATCTGGTGTTCTTTGGTTAGAGAAAAATTGCTCACATCAGTGTAACCAGCTCAACTAATCCTCTGTCTCATTGTATATTGGAAAATCCAACTTGGTATAATGTGGTACCACTCCTGTCCCTGGGTTTGTATCTTCCCTTTCATTGATTCTGCTTCCCAAATTCATGTTGCTGCAGCTGCTGCTGCTCCCTATTCCTCCGTTCAATTCCTTTCCTCAGTTTCCATTGGTACCAAGAAAAAAATTCCTGCTGTTGGGCTTCCAACCTCGACTCTGTTTGCGAAACCCTGGCTTCCATTCTTGACTCAGCTTGTACCACCCTTGCTTTGGTCAAAGCTTGTGCTTCTTGAAAGAGGGCTTTTAATTCCTCTCTCGGATTTGAATTGCCAATGACGTGTGACTCCGATACCAATTTGTTAAGTTCCCATGACAGGGATCTTGTCACGCGCCTACTAACAACAAAGTCTCCTTCAGCAGCAGAAATCTGCATCTTGTTACAGTTCTTGCCTCTCCTTGAAGACCCTATGGTGACCACAGTACAGCGCTCGTTGGAGGGAGCTAACACCTCAAGACTCATTTGAGAGAACCTCAAATCTGATAGAATTTTAGGAATAATTCTGATTGTATTTTATTAATGCAAGAGACTTCCTTTTATGCAGAGGTTACAAGTGCTTATTTAGTTCCTGCAGGAACGGAAATCCTATTCTAACATGGTTTACTATCTTGAGAAGGAAATAACAATTTAATAGGAAAATAAATTGATGGGGCAACTTTGGGATTCTCCTAGTTGAAGATGCGGCAACTTTGGGATTCTCCTAGCTGTGGGTCCTTCTTTGTTTAACTTTTCCCAACAAACTCGTCCATAACACCTCTTCAAGCTTCCAACTAAGCTTCATGGGCATCAGAACCAATTTTGTCCTGCCTCTTGCTTCATCAGGTCAATTTTTGAGTTAAAGGCATCACTGTTTTTCAAACTTCTGTCTTAAATTCCAACTTCCAAGGTTTTGAATAGCAGAATTGATTGTGGTGTTGCGAAAACAGGCTGTATCAGCTACCACAGTCATGACTTCTTTTGGAGAATGATTCAAACATAGTAGTCATAGTAGTAGCAGTAATAGCGTTTCATGTATCTAAGAATTTATAGTGGAAAAGAAATATTTATAATAACAAATTTCTAGAACTGTTTTTTTTATGAATGTATTAAGCCTCTAAATAATTAAGAAAAAATGATAAAAAATTTATCCTACTAGACCTTTCAATGTTGGTGCTGAAGCAGCTATGCATTAGCCTTTGTGGAGCATAAGATGATTCAAACTTCTATCATCCGTGTCTTTATCTCATTAATTTTTAAAAACCACTTTTTTATTTAAATTGGCTTTTCTACACGTAACTAGTGTTTCATTGCCTGTCTTAACCAGTTTGCTGACATCTATTGTCTTGTGTGATGCTAGTACTTCTCTATAGCTGGCTGGAAGTCGCTTACAGCAAAGCAGAAACAGATTGTTTGCCTTTCTCTTTATTATGCAACCAACTGGATTAGAGAATTGGTATATATCTTTAGTTTGACAGTATTACCTTCTGGGTTGTTCTCTGTTTATATTTTGAATTTCAAATAAGTTGTGCTTTTGATGCATTTACATGTAGCTTAATGCTTTCTGTACACAAGTTGCTCGAGGATTTGAATGCATAAGCCAAGCTACAAAGGAGGATATAATTGCCAAACTATTGAAGCGACTGAGGAATCTAGTGTAAACTCTAGCTCTCTCAATTCGTGGATAATTTGTGCATTACTTCTAATCAAGTCTACCTTTTATGTAATAAAGCAAGGGAGTAATCCATTCTACAATTTTATGAAATTGCATGCAACTTTAGGTGGCCTGGGCTGCTGCTGCTGTACTTATAAGTACTGAGATGGATACAACAAAATGAGGGACATCAATAGAAAACACTGAATGGGGTAGCCATGAAATACATTATTGATTCTAATAGATTAGTCATGCATGTATGCATTGCAATTTTTAATGATCTAGTCATTCGTGCATTCCTAGCTATTTGTTGCACTAAAAGGTTGAATCTGTAACAGTTACAACTTTCTTGAAATTAGATTCATGTTGACTCAAATGAAAGTAATTATAATTGGATTTGATGTGTGCCCAAGAGCTTTATGAATCTAGTTCATATTTCCCCATTGGAAAATAAAGTTTTACATTTTGTCATGTTTAAGAGATCGCAGTATTGACATTCAACATTTGTTCTCTATATGAGGAATTATGTATAATTTTCTGAATATAGTTGAAATGATATCCCTAGTACCTATATTTCTTGAATTATGATTTCCTGCTTGGCGTCTTGTTGGTCATTCTTAATTATTATTTGATAGGATGAATTGATTTACCACACTCATTCTTTCCAAATTACAGGCCTCTGGTCAATTTTTATCATTGTAAATAAATATTTTTCTCAATAATTTTTCAATTTTAGTTATAAAAAAGTTATAGTATAATTTTAGTTATAAAAAATAATTTTATTCCATTTGAAGACTAATTAGAAAACATAATTTTGTTATAAAGGAAAATAGTGGAAAATAACTTAAGGTTGTTCTCGAAATCCTAGTTAAATTTTGGAGAACTGGAAAACTGATTTTCCAGTTGTCCATTTGGAAAATTGGCACCTGTAAACACGAAACTCTGTTTTGTAGTTTTCTTAGAGAACTTTTCTAGAAAACTACTATAGTTTTTCAAAGTGAACATTCCCTTTTTTTTTTCAGTCGTCCTTATAATTTGTCATTATTCTTTGATGAGAGGCATGGAGGAAACCATGTAGCTGAGCCGAACTAGTTTGGGATTGAGGCTTAATGGAGTTGAGCACTTATAATTTGTAATTGAGCATTCAATTGTACAAGTTTCATACTTCTTTGATACCTACATTTGCTTCATAGGAGTTGAAGAACTCGCCCATGAACAATTAAAGACTCAAGGCGAAGGCGCACGCCCGAGCGAAGCGAGGCAAGGTGAAAAAAAAAAAAATTGTAAATATGCACATAATATAGTTCGCATAAATAATTTATAATAACGTAAACTTAATTTACTTAATAGCAAAATACAACTCAATTTATAATATTAATAATATATTTATTTCAAAAAAGAACTAATAATTAATAATAATATAAACCTAATTTATATTAATAATAACATAATTCCAACTATAGTAACACAAACTAATAATTTATAATAGTAACATGCAAGATACAACCCAATTTAATCAAGCATAAAACTAAAGGCTAATAGGAAATTTAACCCATAAAGCTAATAAAAGAAATTTAGAGTAACAACATGTCATCATACTTTCACAGTAAATAGTAAACAAATTAAGAAATTTAGAAAAAAGAAAAAGTAAACTAGAATATGAGTAGAAGAGCAGAGTAAATGATGGACGAAAAGCATAGTAGGGAACCAAAAAAAAAAAAGCAATTGGATGAAACAAAAAGAAAAGATAACTGAAAATGAGGAGAGAAGAAGAAGTAAAAAAAAAAAAAAAAAGAAATCAGTAGGATTTAAAACATGATCAAATGTTAGTTGCTTCTTCTTCTTCTTCTTCTTTTCTTTCCTTTCTTTTTCTTTTCCTTTTCTTTCCTTTCCTTTATGGCTGAGGTTGGTTTACGATAAAAAAAAACCCTACTTTTTCTTATATACTCGCTTGGCATCGCCTAGGCACGTCTTGCGCCTCGCTGCTTCTTAGTAAGGTCGAGCGCCTTTCACTGCCTGAGGCTCCATCCCGAGCGCCTCCTTGGAAAACAATGTTTTTAAAATTTTGTCAATTCCAAATATTGCTATCTAATCTTCATACATCTATCTATTTGAAAGGTTTTTCTGGTAGTCCGTCTCTTCAGACACTTGAGCAAAGGCTAATTTGCAACCATTTGTAGGATGGAATAAATTGTAGAAGTGACTCTTTATTTGCTATGCATGAATGATTAATAGTTGTAGCCATTGGAGTAATCTTATTATTATAGATATAAAATTATTCTTGGGGCCCTCGCCCATAAGTTTAAGTTTTTAGTTTGAGGATTTCTTGACATGGTATCAGAGTCTCTTGGACCAAAACGTCCAGAGTTCGAATTCTGGCTATCCCTATTTATTAGTTACATACTTTAACACAAGGTAAAGTGGACTTTTGCTTGTGCATGCTTCAAGCCCATTTGGCACTCGCATGCAGGGTTCTATTAGAGATATAAAACAATTGTTGGGTCCTCACTTACAAGTTTAAGTTTTTAGGTTGATTGGTTTCTTGACATTTATCATCTCGAATTGAAGCATCTAGATTCTTTGCAACCATTTCCTCAATACTGAAAGACCTTGTTCACTTGTCATGTTTCTATTCTAGGTTTTGACCCTCATCAGAACTTGAAACAATACAACCCATTACCAGCATGCTAAAGGCTCAACAAAAGAGGATGGTTAGTGTGTCTAGTTATCCATTGCCCTATTGGGATGCAGTTATTGGTGATAGCTGCTTGATTGTGTTTTTTTGCTTCTTTGGCATCCTATGTAAAATATGAACTCAAGTTAGATTAATTTTGAATATGAATGGAAATTCTCTTTCTACATATATGTTAGTGTGTGTGTGTGTGTGTGAGAAATTTGATGTGGTGCTGGATATGAAATTGCCTCTCTATTGTTAAAGGCGAGGAAAGATGGAAAACATTTGTTGTAATGGAGATAAAAGTGCCAAATGATGATATGTACTCAAGTAATTACTTTCTGGTCTTTTTAGTTTTTGATATAGATCATATTGAAGTTTATCCTCCTAAGCCTTATGCTTCATAATAATGATACTAATTGGAAGAATTTCCAAATGCAGATTTCTGGAAAGCTTATTAAATAATTCCATTCAGTGCCATCCTATGTCTCTACCAGATGTCCATCTTCATGTGCAGCATTCTGGAGCTTCACTCTTAGATAATGCCTATGATATGGTGCATGCGGAAAATAAGAATAAGCATAAGAAAACACACGATACCACATCTCCAAACAAGAGACAACATCAAAAAGTCTCAACTCCATCAATTTCAGGTACAAACAGAAAACTCCAGCAGCCAACAATATTTGATGTGTTGAGGAAAGGGAGAGCTATAACTAGCCAACAGGTCTTACACGAGGATTCTTCTGGCCAATCTTTGAAGTTACTCAATTCTACAGATCAAGAACCTGATGCAATTGAACAGAAAATTTTAGAGGTTCCTGGAGCTACCAAGGCTCTAAATGCACAGAGATTTAAATTTAGGCCTCTTCTGATTCAATGCTTTTCTCTTCTGGAATTTTCAAAGGTCAGTATAGGCATGTTAATGTTTGCACTAAGTTGTGATACTTCTTCTTTTTGCTTTTGCATGGTATTCACAATGGGATTTACGTTTCACCTGCGGCCTATCAATTCTACAATTTTGTGGTTTGATGTAATTTATTCTGTTCTAATAATTTTGGCCTATTGAGATTTCTTTGGTTTTTCACTCCACAATTGCAATTTGTACATTGAAAAATTTACAAATTAAAAGAGAATGATTTCCTTTCCACCCAATTTGGAACATTTTTTTTGTTTTAGAATTTGTTATGAAAAGTCAACCAACCATAATCTCTGTGTATTTATATTCTTATTTAGTGTGTATTCCTAATTATTAGAGCACAGTTATCGGAATATGTTGTCTATATACCTGTATATAGATCACTTCAAAATCAATGAGAATTACCTTTTCCTATAGGGTATCAGAGCCTACATAAAATTTTGAATTTTTTTTTGAATTTCTTCCCTGTTTCTCAACACACCTACTGCCTCTTTAAGTCACCCATATAGGGTGATTTGATTGCATCACTGTCCCCTTTTTAGATTTGAATCCGGTGACTAGAAATGCAACGTGTGGCTCTCATGCACCGTTCGTTGGTCTGCATCTTTGGTCCATGCGCCAATGCGTGCGGTGTTTTCTGGTGTTGTCCTATAGTTGCTCCTCTTGCTTTCTGCGTTGCCTCGGCATGTTGGTTGCAGCCCTATGAGCTGTGTTGGGTTTTGGGGTTTTTCTTTTGGTGGTGCTTTGGACATTTGGCTCTTGTTTGCGGGTCCACTTGCACTACATTGCTTGTTTGAGCAGTATCATTTGCATCAATTCTATTTATCAATTGCTCCAGCTGTAATTCATATACTAATTGCCCTTTAGATGTGAATAGGCATGTGGCCAACCTAGAGTTCCTTTTACTAGCCACAATTGGTAGAAACTCAGAAGAATTGTTCATAATCAAGAGTATGACTAAAGTTTTGGATTTATTTATCATTGAACTAACAATGAGTTGCAATATCAACAACATATCACACACGTGCGCAGCACACACACTGTACCACAATTTTAGCTGTTGATGGAACTTGCAATTACAGTTAGAAATGACAACCTTATAGATTAACAGTTAACCCTTTGGCTGAAGGTGATTGCTACATTGCACTTAGTACTTTGGTAAGTTTGCATGTTATTTTTATGTCCTGGTTGTTTAAAAGTTAGTGTTGAAAACAATAGCATTTCTTTTGCTAATGATGCATGTAGTCTATATAATAGAAGAATATTTCTAGTCATTCAATTTGCTTTGTTGATTGCAGAAGCAGGGCTCCTGTTGTTCTGATCCTGCAGCTGAGGTATCAAGCTTGTTCTACATAAATTGAAGTCATGTTTCTATATATATATATATATATATATATATATATATATATATATCTGGAACAATATCATTAAATATGGCCAGTGGGTTATTTCTTGTGGTAGTTACCCCCGTATCTATACCTTTTGCGTGATCTTCACAACAAGCTGGACTACTTCACTCCTGGAAAGCAATTCTCATCCAGATGCACAAATCCTGCTCCTGGTTTCTGCAGAATGACTGTGGAAGAATTCTTGACCAAAATTAGACCACTCTTCCCAATTCTCAGAAGGCATTTTGATTGTGCAGTTTCTATTCTTTTAGAAGGTGAGATCATGTCATCCATTTTGGTAGGAGTGCTAGATTAGAATTATGCATATGTGAAGACTTCCTGGTTCATATGATATGCTATGTCTGTTGGTGGCCACATCCTCATCTCTTCTTTCATTTTAAGTCCTAGTCCATTTTTTGAACTGGATTTTTTCGACTTTTTTGATGAAAGTGGAGTATGTCTGGAGACTGAGTTTTTGGAAACAAGATTTTATAGGTTGACGGAGGAAAGAGGTACAAAAGTTATGATATTGTGCTTTCTTTATTGCAATATTGAGCATGTTTGACTGGAGGGGAATGCTTGGATTTCTCAAAATCAAAGTTTGTGTATGCAATATTCAAAAGCTTCTTTTTGTTTTTTTCCTTTTTTACGTGTTTCTGAAAAAGTGGTTTCTCTATTGATGTCCAATATGAAGAGCATTATTATTTTCTTTTCATTGTATTTGTTTTATTTTGTTTTGTACATCATTTGGAATGATGCTATTTTATCCTTCTGCTTGTAATTTTTCTTATTCTATATTAATAAAATCTGATTTTACATACAAAGGTGGCAATAAAGGAACCACATGAAGAATAATTTGTGCTTCTTAACTTTGAACAAATCATTATAGGTGATGGAACTTGTGAAGAACATTGGAAAGTGCAATCTTCAGCTGCGGGCAACCCAGAGATTACCAAGCTTGCATTTTCAAAATCTTCTGTTTCTGTTTTGGTATCTAAAGAAGTACTTCATTGTTTTAGTAAGGTAAATATTCTTTTAAACTCTTGGCCTCCACATTGGCCATCAATAATGTTGGTTTATTATTTACATGAAATCCTTACCCATTTTCTTGTTCCTTGATTACAGATGTTAGACCTTCCTGAAGTGCAAATGGGAAAAGCAGTTCTCTCAGATCTGCTTGAAGCCTTCCAGCCCAGCAAAATATCTGAGAATGTTTTCTCTGACATACAACCTAGGCCTTTACCTGGGACAACTGAATATTTATATCTAGGTGTTGCTTCATTTTTAGAAGATGTGTTGAATGCAGGTATTATATTATGTTCTGTATCAAAAGTTGTTTTATGGTTGTAATGCATTTTTTTAATTGTAATTGCATTTGCTTCTTGCAGCATGTTTATCGTCCTTTATGTTGGCTTCAGTGTCTCTTTTTACCCTAGAATCAATTGTTACCTCAGTCCAGACATTCCTTGATAAGTTGGGGAGGAATGGTGAAAGCACACACTCAATATCCATTCATAGGGTGCTTCCAACCTTGCGCAGCATACTTGGAAGTTCAGCCCAGAAGCTTCTGAAGAACAACTGGGATGATGTAAACCTAGAGAATGGTTGGAAAAACAAAGTAAGACCACTTCTATTCTATTTTTTATCTATGTTTCCTTAACTTTTACCCCTAATAAAATAAGGCTGCATGTTTACATGGTGTTAAATTCTCTGTTCAGGGAGAAATCATGCAAAAAATATTGTATATTTACATGGAGAATAGTGAGTCTAAGTCTGATTTGCTGGATGAGCTGGCCTGCTCCATTTTGCCTCAGGTGTGGGAATACTTTTAATTGTGGAGCTTTTTTGCAAGAAATTAATTACATAAGGTTTCATTTGAATAGATGAGGATTTGAAATGTAATATTTGAATTTGATGGGTAAATTACACCAATGGTGCTAAATCAGTGGCTGATTTCAATTTTGGTTAGAAAATCAATTTATTACAAAGGCGACACTAAATTTTAATTTTATTTAAATTCGGTCTAATTAAACAAATTTTGGTCCATCTTTAAACACAATTTCTTACAATAATCTCTAAATATTTGGGACCCATAAGAATTTCACTTAGGGTTAGTTTGTTATGAGAGTAAAAGACCATAAATTTGTTGTGAATCCTAAATTGTTGCAACACAAAATTTCCATGACATTTTCATTCATGTGTAGAAAAAGAAGAGAGATAAAATAAAGAAATATTTGGATAAATATTGCTTGATTATTCCCTCAAGTATCTAGGTGTATACATTGTTAGTCACAAACTAAGAATGGAATGTTTCACCTTTACATCACACATTTACTGGCATATTCACAGTCCACAATCACAACACCTAATCACAACACTTAATAACACATATTCTAACACTCTTCCTCAAGTTAGAGCATACGTATCAAATGCACCCAACTTGTTACAAATGTGACTAACTTATGATCCTTTCAGAGATTTAGTAAGAATGTTTGCTAACTTATCGTTTAAACTGACACAACTCAAACCCTAAATGTCTAAATGAACATTATCAAAAGCAGATGCAACCTGATTATTAGTTCACTTGGGAAAAGAAAAAATGAGTTTGTTTCCCAAGCTGACATGACATACAACTTAAAGAAGATAAATTGGAAAGAGTTGAAACCAATTCCTAGAGTTTGTAGATATTTAGATGTCTCATATGACTATGAAGAAGATCAAGAAAAACAATGAAAGTAAAGGTTATTGGAGACTCTAGGCTAGAGAGATGGTATGGTCCTTATGACTCACGTTCTATGCCAAGTTGTATACAAGAACAAAATCAACTATAAATGCAATAGAACAATTAAGGTGTTTAATTAATTTGCTAATGGATATTAGGTTTTATGGATTTTTAGGAGTTAATAATATTGAAGTTGAAGGAATAGAGGGAAGAGGATATGCCTCCCCTATTTTTTTAATCAGTCTTTGAACCACTGGTTAAAGTGACATTTGAGATAGTGGGAGAAGGAATAAGGATAGAGAAAATATTTTTATTATCAGAGATGTAATTAGAAACATTAGAATCAAGTATCCACGATCCAATGGCCAAAGATTGGATTGGACAGGCAAAAGATTGCGAAGCAGAGCCAAGAGATGAGGATGATCAATGTTTGGTAGACTACTCAACTCAACTCAACTAAGCCTTTATCCCAAGAATTTGAGATCGGCTATATGGATTCTCTTTCTCCATTCTAAATGATTTTGGGTTAAATCCTCGGAAATGTGTAATGCTTCTAGGTCATGTTGTACTACTCTCTTCCAAGTTAGTTTAGGTCTACCCCTTCTTTTCTTTCTATCCCTTAACCTAATGTGCTCTATTTGTCTAACTGGAGTCTCCGTATGTCTACACTTCACGTGACCAAATCACCTCAATCTTCCTTCTCTCAACTTATCCTCAATTGGCACCACGCCTACTTTTTCTCTAATACTCTCATTATGGACTTTATTTTGTCTAGTATGACCACTCATCCACCTTAACATTCTCATTTCCTTAACTCTTATCTTAGACACATGCGACTCCTTCAGTGCCCAACACTCACTACCATATAACATGGTCGGTCATATGGTTGTACGGTAAAATTTTCCTTTCAACTTATTGGGAATCTTGCGATCACATAAAAACCCCGTGGAACTTCTTCACTTCACTTGGATCCTATGACTAACATCCTTCTCACATCCCCCATTAATGTTTGGTAGACTAATACTGTAAATATTATTCACAATCAGCTACAGCCAAGGTGATAAGAGGTAATTAATGTGTAGAATGACACATGATTGTATTTGGAGAACCTGCATTATTAGTCATCATTTTTTCTTTTTTTTAAAAAAAAGTAGAGACAACAACAAGCCTGAGAAATAATAACAGCAACAACAATGAAAGACCAAGAAATTAAGGCGGTCTCGCAACACTAACACCAAATGTAATCAAACAATAAAAAAAGGTAACAAAAACAACAATAATCCGAGGAAAGTAGAAATCGAGGCAACACAAAAGCAAGACAACCCAAGGCAAAACTAAAGTTAGCTATAAGATACTAATAAACACAAAAAGAAAATGAAGATGCAAAAGTAGAAAAATGAGCTTAGTTGTGAGTTTGGCGGGTTTGAATGGTGGATCTAGCTTGATCTTGTTGGATTGGAGTTTTGATAGCAGTAGTCTTTGGGAAGGCTTGAGACACTAGGATCAGATCGAAAAAGTTATTTTTTCAAACATGACTCGGATGGATCTCAAATTCTGGGCAGTGTTCACTGTTTAGTGGTGAGATCAGCGCCGGTGAGGTCACTGGGTTATGGGGCATTGATCTGTGTTGTTAGTGTAGCCATCTGGTGAGTGAAAGGTGATGACTTGAGAAGAACAATGGTTGGTCTCTGTTTTGTGGAGACCTGGCTTTGTTTGGAAGACCCAGATCAAAGAACAATAAATTAAGAAAAGGAAGCTCATAGGCAAATTAGCCTCACTTTGATACCATGTAGAAAAAGAAGAGGAAGAAGAAAAGAAAGAAGAATTTGGAGAAATATTGCTTGATTACTCTGTGTATATATACTATTAGACACAAACTAAGAATGGAATGTTTCACCTTTACATCACACGTTTATAAGTACACTTATTCACAGCATACAATCTCAACTCAGCACTTAATCATGTACATATTTGTTATAGAAAGTCAATTCTATAATTATGTACATAATATTCTTTCTTAATTAGTTAGCATAATTATTGGGATATCTTCTTAATCAGAATACTTAATTATAGGATTCTTTGTATATAAATAATTTGTATCTCATTCAAGAAAATACACAGAAAATATTCCCTTCATAGTATCAGAGCTAGGTTCCCTAGCCTGAAATTTTTTTCTTTCTGAAATTTTTTTTTCTCTGGTTCTTCTCCTCCGACAAGTGTTGTCTTCTAGGAGAACTCAATAAAGTTATCACAGTGTCTCACCACCCATCTCAGGAGAAGGCCCAGGCACCGATCAGCCACCCTTGGAAGTCCGGTGATCGGACTTGAAGCGTGTAGCCTTCACCCGCCATTCTTAAGTTCTGATCCCTATTCCACGCGGCGGCGCATGAACGCGCGTGTGCCGTCCTTTGGTGACGTCCGACAGTTGCGCCTCTTGTCCCAGGGTCGCCTCGACTTGTTGATTCTAGTTCCGTGGTTCATTGTTCAGTTTGGGGCATTTCTTTTGGATCTCAAATATTTCTCTCCTTCAGGCAGTTCACTGTTGAGCAATTTCAAGTTCTGTTTTCACGGAATTCTTTTGTTTCTAAGTTTTAATGAGTTTGTTTGAAGATTGCGACAAAGTTGTTTATTAATCTGTGTTAGAATTTTGTTAATTTAATCTTATGGCGGACAATAAGGCTATTATTTCTGATGTGATCCAATGATGACTAAAATTACGGAACACAAACTTAATGGTTCAAATTACTTGGAGTAGAGTGAGACCGTCAGGGTCTATTTACGAAGTATTGACAAGGATGATGATCTGATTAAAGATCTACCCACTGATGATACAATGCAAGCTTGGCTTAGGGAAGATGCTCAGTTGTTTTTGCAACTTCGGAATTCGATTCATAGTGAGGTAATTAGTTTAATTAATTACTGTGAATTTGTTAAGGAATTGATGGATGACTTAGATTTCCTGTATTCTGGTAAAGAAAATATTTCTCGTATTTATGATGTGTGCAAAGCATTCTATCATGCTGAGAAGCAAGATAAGTCTCTTATGGCTTATTTTATGGAATTTAAGAGAGTATATGAAGAACTTAATGTCTTGTTGCCTTTTAATCCTGATGTGAAAGTCCAGCAGGCTCAACGAGAGCAGATGGCTGTTATGAGTTTTCTTGTAGGTTGTCCTTCAGAATATGAGACTGTTAAATCTAAAATCCTATCTAGCTCTGAAATTTCCTCTCTGCATGATACATTCACACGTGTCCTTCGTACAGAAAGTATTCAACTTTCACAAACTACTAGTGGTGCTCTGGTTAGTCGAAATATGAATGACAACAGAGAAATAAAGCAAGAAATTCAAGCAATAGAAGTAATCAACGTAATGGGAAAACCAATTCTAATTTGGACTCAAAAGGAGTTATTTGTTATTATTGTCATGAGCCTAGTCATACAAAATACAATTGTCTAAAGCTTCAGAGGAAGAATCAGCGGTCTCAGATGGCAAACATGGCAATAGAAGAGTCTATAGTTGCACCCTCATTTGAGAAAATTGTCTTAATATCTGCAGAGGAATATGCACAATTTTCCCAATATCAGGCATCTCTAAAGGCCTCTAATTCCCCTGTCACTGCTATCGCTGAGTCAGGTAAATCCACCACATGCCTTGTATCTTCCTTATCCAAATGAGTCATTGATTCTAGTGTTACAGATCATATGACAGGTAATTCCAGTCTTTTATCTTCTTTTCAGTCTCATCCTACCTCCTCTACATTTTAGCTGATGGTTCTACTTCTTGTGTCATGGGTTTTGGTACTGTAAACCCAACGTCATCTATTTCTTTATCATCTGTTTTATGTCTACTTAAATTTTCATTTAATTTGCTTTCAGTTAGTAAACTTACTTGTGCCTTACATTGTTCGGTTTCCTTTTTTCTTGATTATTGTTTGTTTCAGGATCTTACGACGAAGCAGATTATTGGTAGAGGATATGAGTCCGGTGGTCTCTACATCCTGAATAAATATGTACCGCGATCTCTTACTTGCTCTAGCACCTTAACTGCGCTCGAAATTCATTGTCGTTTAGGCCATCCCTCCTTGGCTACCTTGAAGAAGTTATGTCCTCAATTTCAATCTTTGTCAGTCTAAGAGTGTGAGTCATGTCAGTTTGCTAAGCACCATCGTCTACTTTCTGCACCTAGAGTCAATAAACAGGCTTCGTCCCCTTTTGAGTTAGTTTATTATGATATTTGGGGTCCTTGTTCTATTACTTCTAAAACTGGTTTCAAGTATTTTGTTACATTTGTTGATGATTACTCCCGTGTTACTTGATTATTTTTAATGAAGAATCGTTCGGAATTGTTTTCTATTTTTTGTGCCTTTTGTGCTAAGATTCAAACTCAATTTAATGCTTCTGTGCGTATATCAAGAAGTGATAATGCTAAGGAATATCTTTCTGGTAATTTTCCAACCTATATGTCAAAAAAGGGCATTTTTCATCAAACATCTTGTGTTGATACTCCATCCCAGAATGGGGTTGTTGAAAGAAAAAATAGACATCTTCTTGAGGTAGCAAGGGCAATCCTTTTTCAAATGAAGGTCCCTAAATAATTTTGGGATGATGTAATTTCTACAGCTTGTTTCTTGATTAATTGTATGCCATCATCTGCGCTTAATGGTGACATTCCTTATGCCATTTTGTTTCCTTCTAAATCTTTGTTTCCTTCTAAATCTTTGTTTCCTATTGAACCTCTTATCTTTGGTAGTATTTGTTTTGTGAGAGATGTTCGTCCACAGGTTATTAAACTGGATCCCAAGTCCCTTAGGTGTCTCTTCCTTGGCTATTCTTGACTTCAAAAAGGGTACAAATTTTTTTCTCCAACCCTCAATCGTTATATTGTGTCTGCTGATGTTACCTTTTTTAAATCTACTCCGTTCTTTCCTCCCTCTCCTAGTTATTAGAGTCAGGGGGAGGAAGATGATCTCTTAGTCTATTATGTTCATCCAGTGTCAAGTCCACAGCCAAGTCCTTAGAATCCTCCTGCATCGCTCAACCTCATTGCCTACTTGTTGTTCATGTTTATTTCAGGAGATTGGAGACTCTTGACTCAGATCCTTCACCAGCTTCTTCGTCAGAAGATCCAGTTTCATCCACTGTTGCTCAGTCTGACTTAGATCTTCTCATTGCTCTTTGCAAAGGTAAGCGTCAATGTACTTATCCTATCTTTTCCTTTGTATGTTATGATCACTTCTCTCTTTCATCTTGTTGTTTTGTTAGTTCTCTAGACACTATTTCCATTCCTAAAACTGTTGCTGAGGCATTGTCCCATTCTGGCTGGCGTGCCGCAATAAAAGAGAAAATGGTGGCTTTAGATACTAGTGGTACTTGGGAATTAATGCATCTACCTCCGGATAAGAAAGCTATTGGATGTAAATGAGTTTTTACAGTGAAAATGAACCCTGATGGTACTGTGGCTCTTCTCAAGGCTCGCCTTGTAGTTAAAAGATATGCTTAGACTTATGGGACTGACTACTCTGACACTTTTTCTCCTATTGCTAAATTAGCTTCTATTCGCTTATTTGTTTCCTTAGCAGCTAGATATGATTGGCCTTTACATCAGTTGAATATCAAAAATGCTTTCCTTCATGGTGATCTCCAGAATGAAGTTCATATGGAGCAACCGCCAGGTTTTGTTACTCAGGGGGAGTTAGGCAAAGTTTGTAGGCTTCGAAAATCCCTTTATGGCTTGAAATAGAGTCCTCGAGCTTGGTTTGGCAAGTTCAGTGAGGTAGTTTAGCAGTTTGGTATGCAGAAGAGCAAATATGATCATTCGGTATTTTTTAGACATTCTAAAGCTGGACTAATCTTGCTTATAGTATATGTTGATGATATTGTCATTACTGGAAATGACTCTGCAAACATTTCTTCACCCAAGTCATTCCTTTAGACTCAGTTTCAAACAAAAGATTTGGGTTTATTGAAATATTTTTTAGGCATTGAAGTTTCAAGGTGTAAGAAAGGTATCTTCTTATCTCAGAGGAAGTCTATCCTCGATTTATTGGCGAAAATACGTAAATTAGTTGTCAAACCATGCAGTGCACTAATAACTCCCAATCTTCAGCTCACAGCAGGAGATAGTGAACTATTTGAGGACCCTAAGATGTATAGGAGATTGATTGGCAAATTTAATTATCTCACAGTAACTCGTCCAGATATTGCATATTCAGTTAGTATTGTAAGTCAATTTATGTCCTCTCCTACTGTTACCCATTAGAAAGCTTTGGGGCAAATTTTATGTTACTTGAAGGGTGCTCCAGGTTGTGGTCTCTTATATAACAATCATAGGCACTTAAATATTGAGTGCTTTTCATATGCAGATTGGGCAGGTTCAAAGATTGACAGAAGATCCATTATAGGATATTGTATTTTTGTTGGAGGAAACTTAGTATCTTGGAGAAGTAAGAAACAGACTGTAATTTCTCGTTCGAGTGCTAAATCAGAATATCGAGCTATGGCCTAAGCTGTGTGTGAAGTTATGTGGACACGTCAGTTATTGGAAGAAGTGGGTCTTGAGATCTCATCTCTTGCCAAACTATGGTGTGACAATCAAGTCGCTCTTCATATCACCTCAAATTCAGTGTTTCATGAGCGTACTAAGCATATTGAAATTGATTGTCATTTCCTTCGAGAAAAGATTCAATAGAAGATTATCTCAATAGGGCATGTCAAAATTGGGGAGCAATTAGGAGACATCTTCACAAAAATTTTGAATAGGGCTCGGGTTGATTACATTTGTTACAATTTGAGCATGATTAATATCTATGCTCCAACTTGAGGGGGAGTGTTATAGAAAGTCAATCTTATAATTATGTACATAATATTCTTTCTTAATTAATTAGCATTGTTATTGGGATATCTTCCCAATTAGAATACTTAATTATAGGATTCTTTGTATATAAATACCTTATATCTCATTCAAGAAAATACACAGAAAATATTCTCTTCAATATTCTAACACATTGATTTTTCAGAACTAGTTCAATTGGACTTAATTGTAATACAATCAAAGTTTAGTGACCTAATTGTAATTAATTGATCTATTGTGATCACATATAATTCAATAACTAGTTTAATGAGAATTGGTGCAATTTACCTGAATTAGACATTATTTTTGTTTTATGATTATATGGAAAATGAAGCACACATTCAAATCCACCTTCATTTTGAATGAGCACGCCTAAACTTACATGCAGTTCATATACAAATCCACATTTGCAATGTTTGGTATGCATACAAATTAATTCAGATTTCCACATTTTTAATTTATGGAATTGGTCATACTTGAGCCAGGTTCTACCAAAATTGACAGAAAATGCAAATGACTTATGAAATCTGAACTAACAAGGCTACAAACTAGTAATGCTACGATTTTAAAATGAATTCCATAGTTACTACATAAGATGCCAAACATGATAATTCATTTACCAATGAATTCTTTTTACGAAATACATTTGCAAATTGAATTCATTACATATATTCATTTGATGCAAAGACAGTGTTAATCTTTGCACAAGATTCATTATGCTGTATTGCTCAGAGTTCGGGAATGGGTCATCTTAATATGACTTCTATCTGGATTACAAATTGATGAATGAAATGGGAATTGGGTTGGGGAGATTTACCTGAACCATGGGTCAGTGATATCATTTTGGAAACCAGCCCTAAATGCAGTTCCCTTTCTGTATTAGGTTTCGTCATGTAGAACAGCGACTGAGTATGATAATCATGGTTTTTCGACTCTCTGCAATGAAACATTTGCGATGTGGTATCGTGTGCTGGTATGGTTTCCAATAGTCTTTTAACACTTTTTTTTTTAATATAAAATTTTTCTTGGTGTTGCAACTGTTGTTTCTCTTTGTTGGTATTTTTTACACAAGTTGATGTTGCATGCAGCATGAAGAGAACCTTGCTATTCTTAAAAGCGTGGTGAGTTGGACATTACATGACATTCCAAATGAGCAATTGATCTTCATGAGCAGAGAATTTAATTATTTCCTGCACTATGATTAGGTTAAGGATGCCATTCTCAGGAAACCCAGAGCTGGCGTTCAGCTCGAAAATGTTGAAAAGCACTTGGCCAAAATACAAATGTCTGTGAATGTGGTGGTTTCATTAGTTAGTATGTGCAGGACTCATGACAAGGTAACCAACTAGGATTATAGAAGTTTCATCGCTGACATTCATTCGTTCAATTTTTTCTTTTATTTATTTAGTTTCAAATTTTGTGTGAAAATATTGACATGTTAAATAATCGGCAGGTAATTGTGCATGCCATGGCTGTCAAATATGGTGGGAAGTTTGTTGATTCATTCCTTAAAGGTATATGCGATTTTCTGTGTAATGGGATCTATAAGATGTGGTTGCTTGGGTTGCTCTAATTAAAAATTTCTACAGTGTTTGACTTCTTACAGGCCCACTTTCAAACACACAATGAGATTATAATCCACTTGGTAAAGATTAGTTGCACTGAACTTCTACTGCGGTGGATTTTCTTGAATGACCTGAATATTGAATTGGACTCCTAATTTGCACTTTTTAATTTTCATTGTGAGTTAGGTGAAGGAGCTTCAAAAGGCCACAAGAACAATACAGACACTATGCTCTGAAGCAAAGGTCAGTTTCACCTATATGATTGTTCATAAGACTTGATAATATTTGAATTATAGCTATCAATTTGATTTTTTCTTTTTGCAAGGGCTTGAAACAAATTGCTATCACTAGCAAAATTCCTCCAACAAAACGATCTATAGAACGTTTTTTGTTCCATGTGAAGGCTCTTCTTCATACAAAGTCAAGTGCATGTACTTTTTGGATGGGTATGGAAGTATATTAATTATGTTAATGTGTCTTAATGTTTCTTCAAATTTTCATGAGATTTATGGTGTGTTGGACTTTGACATTAGTTCAACAAATAAATTCAACTTCTGCTTAGGCCTTTTTTTTTTCCTATGACATGAATCTGAAATTTGCAAGGTAATGACAAATTTGGATGGGCTACATGCGAACATTCTACCAGGTGTATTGCAATTCTTAGCAAATTTGCCAATTATAAATTTGGATGGGCATCATATGAATACGTACTTGCCAATTACTGAAAGGTGGTTCATGGTGACAATTTTTAAGTTAGAGAAAGGAGACGTTGATAAAAGTAGAGTTGGCTATTTTGTTAGGAATTAATGAACTGTTCCATAATATACACAAGGGAATTATGCTTAAATTTGTGAAAAAGCTTTGGCAGTTTGAGATGGTTACAATTTAGTTTCAGAGATGGCTATGTAACTCTCTGATGTATTATCAAGATGGAAAACTTGGATAGCTGCAGCATGTTTGGCATTGTTGTCACTAATAACAACTTCAGACAATTTTAGAAGGAATTGTTGTTGTTAATAGACAATAGATTTTGACGATTTGATTTTCATATGCCAAAAGCTGATTTGAAGCTTTTGCAATTTGCTATTGAATTGTATTGATAAACTTTTGCAAATAGCTATTTGTTTTCTAACTCAAATTATTGTCATGCTCAGTTAGTAATTGGGTAATAGCAGCTCTAAACATGCCTTATTCCTTTCTTGTTTTATTGACAGGAAATCTTAAACATAAAGACTTGATGGGTCAAGTAGTAAGCTCCCAAGCTTATGCGGATGATCAAAATTCTAATGCTGATGAAGATTTGGCGGAAGCTGATGATAGTGATCAACCTGTTAGTATTGCTAGTGAAGAGGATAAAGACATGGAATGATATGTGCCTCTTTTGTCCACCGCTTAAAGATGTATGATATGGTATCAGCATTAAGGCTATGTTTAAGTAGGGTGTAATAAAGTTATAATGTAATTACCATTATATTGCATATTTTATTACTTTGTTTGGTAACACAAAAGCATTTGATATGATAGAATAACAATTGTATTATATAATCAATTATATTTTAACTAATATAATGATCATTACTTATTTTGATTTAATATATTACTTTGTTTTATTTTAATAAGGGTTGGAGTATCAGGGACTCTAACGTAGCACTTGCTGATATGCTTCTAGTCACTAAATCAAGTCAGACTAAGTGATTTAATATATTACTAATAACAATTACATTAAATCATTTATTATATTGTTTTGTCATACCAAAAATTAGCCTTTGTTCTATTTAATTTCATTTATTGGATTTGAACTTTTTTTCTTTTACTTGTGATGCAGAATAATAATTTTAATTATTATCTTAGGTTCTTAATTCATAATAATTTGCAAAGTACTTAAACTTGTGGCAGGTAAGGGTGTGCATTGGTTAGTTTGATCTGAAATTATGAGCGGAAATCGAACCTAATAGAAAAGGAAATCAAATTGAATTGTATTATTATTATACTATCTAAAATCCTTAAGAAAACCTTGCTTCATACTTCACCAATAATCCCAGATTTTTTTTTTTATCAATTTAAGAACCGTTAAAATTGTTGATCTAGTTTAGTACCGCGAGCTTCAAATGGATCAAAATATTTCCCTAAAAAAATTGATAAAAATAAAGTTCGAGAGACAATTACAATAATTTAATCTATTAAAATTGCAGATTTTAGTTAAGATTACAAAACAGCAATTTGTTAACAGCAATTTGTTAGAAAAAAGGAAAAAAAAAAAACGCAGTTCGATAAAAATAAGAAATTAAGAAACATCAGCAACGGCTTTCTTGGTCGCTTCATGGGCTGTCTAATTGCAAGAATGCTTAGCATACATAAAAAGACAATGATTGAATGACCTTGATAAAAAAATTGCATCTCTAATAACAACTTGATAATGGCCAAATATATCATTACACTCTTGAATTAATTGGGATTTACTTATTGAACTCTTTTAATTAATTTTTTAATCTATTAAACACTTAAACTAGCTAAAATCATCTCAATTAAACACAAATTGACATAATCACAAGAGTGTGATTTACACATGCAGTGACACGTAAAAAAATTTCAAAATTTTTTGACGCACTAATTTTTCTCTAAAATGACAAAATTACCTAACACTTCACTTCTCCCATCCATATCTTAACGCCTCTGTTTCATTTCCATCCCCATCCCTTCTCCCTCATTACCCTTCACCATGTTCCACAGCTGCAACGTCAAGTCATTCTCTATCAGCGTCAAGTTCAAATCCAAATATAAAACTCTATTTCGCCAACTCTAGAGAGCAGCAGAGATTGTTTTGGGAGGCGAAAGACAAAGTTTGGAATTGGACCAATCACACAGGATTAGGAGGTGTTGTTGATTCTGATGATGATCTGCTTCTTAACATTTATCATGAGATGCTCCAACAAAACAAAATCCGAACAACTTCCAAATCTTGTAACCAATTTTATCGGGTTCGTAGCACTCACTATTCTCCTTACATGCATAACTTTAGAAGCGTTGCAAAGAGTTGCGCCCTGCCACAGTAAATAAATTTGTTCGTGAATACCCCATTAAACTTTTCTGACATGATATGCCTTTGATGCCTTTCAACACAGAAATAACAACTTAAAAAGAATAGTTATGTAGCTAAAAACAATTAACGTATGGATTCTTAAATAGAAAAAGAACATTTTTAGGGGAATTGAAATATCTCTTAGCAGTAATTGAAGTCTCTGTTTGGCATATTTCTGTTTATGGTTTTTAATTTCTCAAAAACTGAACAATTTATTGTTTTGGTTTTTAAATTTTAGAAAATTACTTATAGATTTCCTTTCTCTCCCTCACTATATGAATAATATAGATTATTTATAAAAGGAAAAAAGTCAGTATAATTATCAAAAGAAAAAAAAAAATCTTATGTTCCATCAATTTTTCATGAAAAAAAAATCAAATAATTAAACATCAAACAATGAATTACCCATAATTATAGTCATCAAAATCAAGCATTATCATATTTTAATATTGGTAATATATATATATATATATATATATATATATATATATATATATATATTTTAATTTTGTAATTTCTTTAAAGAGTTTTTTGCAATCACATAACCTTGAAAATTTTAAATTAAAAATAAAGAAGTGCAATAAAAAGTAATAAAATGTATAAAATCTCTTTGAAAAACGGAAAATGAAAAAAAAAAAAAAAGCAAAAGCTGTGTGCTGACAGATGTGTGAGTCTCACTTAAAAGCAATAATTGCAAAATGAAAACCATGATGTATGATTTTTGAAAACTTGATTTCCTTTTTTTAAAACAGTTATGGAAAAGGATAAAAGAAAAAAAAAAGACAACAACTTTAACCGGACAAGTTTTATTTTTTTCTTTTCAAAATAAAACCATATACAAGCATTCTCGGTAAACTTTAGCTATGTTGTGTCATCAATCCCAAAATGATTACTTTCCAGTATTTGTATTATTGGAAATATGGTTTGAGTCATCCACGTGGGTCAATTTGAATTTATTAGACTTAAAATCTAAAAGTCATGTACATTGCTAAAATGTGGCAAAATCCAAAAGTCATGTACATTTGTTAAAATATGTAACTGCATGAAGAGATGCAACTCTTCCTAATAGTTACATGTATGAAGATATGCATCTTTTGGCTAAAAGGTTGGCACACTTTGAGTAGTATATATAAGAGCCTTACAAATCATTTATAATGAGTAACAAAGGATAAATGAGTGTGTGTGCAAGTTTAGCCTAGTTCTTAATATTTAGGGGCCCTCATTTTAAACAAGTTGTAGAGCAATTTGTTTCTATAAATAAGGCACACATCTTGACTATGAATTAGTTTATGTAGTTCATTACAAAGATGTGATTACATGGTAGACTAGTGAAACAAATATGGTAGAGATTCTAAGGAATTTTGCATGAACATGGGTTGTGATCCATGTAATTGAATTCATAAGTTGGTTTATAATTTCTCTTCAGGTATTTTTGGCTGCACCATCATCGTTCTCATTCCTCTTGCCTCTTTTCTTAGGTAATTAAAATTTTGATAAACATCTTTCAGGTTGATCCATTTCTAAAATGCATGAGGGAAGCTTAATCTTTGACACTTGGCATTACCAAGGGATCTACGTTTTCACATCCTAATTTCCACAAGTTACAAACGCTGCTCGACTAAGATGTCCACCATGCTTTGATTTCCAAAAATAGTGATGAGTAAACCAAGCTTCAAATTGTTGAATAACTTCATTAAATGGGAGAGCAATGTCATGCCACACACCTCGTTGATGGTGTCACGGACTGGTGGTGAAGCTTTGTGGCTTACAGAGATGACAATATGAGAGGAGGTTGAGAAACTTGTGAAGAAAATAAATGTATTTTGCAAAAAGGAATTGAATGCATTGCTTCTGATTATAATAACTTAAACACAGCTAAAGAATTAACAAATCAATTGGTAAGTAACTGTCACATTAGTTGGTGGCTAACTAACTATTATAACAAAATTCCCCCCTCTGTTCACCTCTGTTTTTTGTAACTTTCTAAATTTTTTATATTTTGCAGGACTTTCTAACTAATTATATTCTTGAGAGGTGTTATATCATTGATATCTGGATCAACTCCAAACTTGTAATATTTGTTTCCAATATATTCATTATGCTCTCATTTCAAAAATTATATGAGAGTTACAAATAAGTTATGGCAACAGGAAGTAGTTTGTTGTGGATTTGGCATCTGGTGGAACAACTGACACTTCATCCCTTTTATTTTTTAGTCAAAATGATCAACAGATATAAAATCATCTAAAAACAATAACCCTGACTTACTTTTAGACATAAAATATCAATTGGGCTAGCTCGAACTCAAGCTTTGTTCATTTAATTTTAAAGATTAAGCCAAATTTTAAAAAAACTTTAAATACTAAATAAGTCATTAATTAAAATCTCATTAAAACTAATTATTTTATTTTAATCCATATAAAAAGGTAAGGAAGGGATTCTCCATTTATAGAGAAGTAAACCCCTCCTCACTTACCAAAGTTTTTGATGTGGGACAAAGATGATATAATTCTCATCCAATCAATGGGTTTGTACATAAATAACTATGTTAGACATTAAACCAATATATAGCTAAGGTTGGTAGAAGTGTGCTAACATTTGTTAACTTGACGTGGGTTTAATTCCCAGCTTTGTGATTAGTTTTTTTTTTCTTTTGCATTTTGTATTTCTTTTTCCTTTTTCACTCCCATTAGAACCTTTAATCATTATATATAAGCTATAACGAAAAAAAATTTTAATTTTATTATATACACACACACATTAACTAATTTTGTTACTCTTAACTAAACTCAATATTGTTAATGATTCAAATTTAATATATGAACAATTTAATTTTTATGGGATAAGTGGGCAGTAATAAGTAGCAAAATAATAATGAAAGTTTATATATATATATATATATATATAAGTTTAAAGATGTGTGTGTAGAAAGAGAGATATATCTTCAAAGGATCCAAAAAGAGACAATGTTTAGAGACATGGAGACTGGAAGAGTGAGAGAGAGTAATAATAGATGGGTAACTTAGTTTTAAAATTGAATATAAGTCTTTTAAAGGCTTAAAGTTTACTTTAGAGAGAACTAGTCAAAGAGATAGGGAGGGAAAGGGAGAGGGAGAGGGAGAGGGATAGACTAGATAGAGAGAGAAAGTATTAATAATGGTTAGATATATTAGTGATAAATTTGAAACATAACCCTTTAAAAGTTCAAAATTTAGAGAGATGCATAAGAGAAAGGGAGAGAGATGGTTCATGTTTCAAGTCACACTAATACTAAAACTACATAATTTTGGTTTATTTATTTGTTTCTTGTGGAAAATAATCTCGGTTGTCTCATAGCTTACGGTTTGTGCGGGTGTGCCAGATACTGAGTATATCACCTCGGATTGTGCTTTGACTTTTGGACCAAATGACTGTGGGAACTGACTACACTGAATGCAGCTTCATCAATCTCACTCCAAAATTAAGAGGCAAGTAAACTAGAAATTGAAATAACGCTTTGATTGATTGTAAAATAAGTGCAAGACTTGAAATTAAATGCAAAGGTTTGAAAAATAAAAGACAAATAAAAGTAAAGATAAAAGACTGCTGGAGTCTAAGTTATGCTATTTGATTGAGTTGTTGGGGCCTTTTTATGTTGTTGCTCATCTCACATTTATAGCTCTTCTTTGTAGGTACCTGGAAGGCTTTGGAAGACCACTTTCACATTGTTGCTCAGCCCACTCTTTTGTAATCACTTGGATCTACTGATAACCTTTTTTTTTTTTTTTTTTTTTTTTTTTTTTATCTTAGCTAACTACCAAATAACTCCAAGATATTTATCTAATAATTATCTCATGTCATTAATTAATTAAATTAATAAAATAAAATAAATTAAATTAATTAAATTAATTTTACAAAAAATTAATTTAATTAATTCTTATGCATAAAAATAATTAATAAATAAATAAATTATTTTGGTGCAAACAATTGCCCTTATGCTGGACTAGTTGAGTAAGCCATTCCAGGTGGATAATTAAAATACTGGAGGATAATTAAAAATACTAGATTTGACTTATCTCTACTCAAAATTTGTTATAAATTCTCCAATATCTCTATCCTTCTCTTGGAAATTTAAAATTTGAATTAACTCTATTTTAATAACTCTCCAATTTCCCACAGACTTTTAATCTCTGTAAATAACATTTCTCAATGGCATTAATGGCACTTAAAGCAACACACTCTTTCTTCTTTTGTCACTCATCTCACTTTACCGAATTTCCCAATCATTATCAAAACCATTACTTCTTTCTTCCTCTCCCTCTCTCTCTCTCTCTCTCTCTCTCTCTCTCTCTCTCTCTCTTTCCTTCTCCATTTGATATGCCTTCCTTCATCGAGTGATTATCTTCGCCATCCCATTCATGGTCACCCCATTGTTCTCACCATCAGCAAGTCTTAGTTGTACTCACCATCGACCTGAGGTCCTTATTGGCATGACACCTTCTTATTGTTTTCCTTTCGGTCATTGGCTCTCCTTTTCAGTTGGGCTTAATGGCACGATAGTCCTTCGTCGTTTAGCTCATCCAATGTTTCAAGAATCATCGTTGTTGTTACCTTTCACCAATGGCAATGCCTCACTATTGGCCAGCATCCTTTGCCAGCAAGATTCGGTTATCTCTTTTGTGATATTTCTTTGCCCTTTTTACATTTTTTGCTTATCTTGATTTCAGGTAATAATACAACCTTCCAATCTAGTTTTGATGCTAATTTTTCTTTGGAGTAATCAAATACTTGAATGGATCTTGTTAATTTTTGCTAGATTTGAGAAATTCGTAAGTACCTATTTATTGTTCTGGTACCTGCACTTACTACAGTATGATGTTAAGCACTTATCTATTGAATTGCATATTAGTACCTGTAATACTTGCTTGACTGTTGTTTAAGAATGCATATTTTATACTGGATTAAGTTGGCCCGAAATGAAATTATAACAGTTTGATTTAAATTATTTTATATGTCCCTTTGTTCTTATAGAGATGGCATCAGACTCTAATTTCAGCTCATTGGTGCTTGTCAGTTCCTAGGTACCTACTAGTCATCAAGTCCTACCATCTCATAGGTACGTACTACTTCATAGGTACTTGTAGCTCCATAGTTACCATGACAGTACTGCATATCTCACCCATTAATAGTAGTGTCCCTGGATTAAGTGCTACCCCTGTCACACCCTACCCCTCTGTAAGGCATAACATGATCCCGTAGTATACCTAATGAATTACCAACTCCGTCTACTGATAACCCATTAAATACACTACAAGGGATTTTAAAAACTTTTCTTACTTCTTTTATAGTGGTGAGCACTATTTACAGGTGTTAAAACCTTTTTGAACTAAAGTGATAGAATTGACACATTTGAATTATTTGGAATTTCTGTAAAAATTTTGGCAGAGTGCCCTCTGTATTTTGGATAAAACAGTTCTTCAGAAAACCTGTAAAAAGCACTCCAATATGTATTTGCAAATCTCAATTCCAACATATTTCTCAACACAACATTTTTCTCAACTCAAATCCGCAGTGATTTTTCAAAGACTGAGATACAAGAAATATAATACAAAACTATTCAAGTAATGAAATCTCAAATTTACATTTACAATAATTTACATTTAATTACATACCAAAATATTTTACAAAAGTTTCTATACAACTGCTCAAATAATTTACATACATATTATTACATGCATACATCAAAACCTATGTACATGGGTATACCTATGATATACCTGGAGCTGATCTGAATATATCTTCAAGGAAATTTACTTACTGCTCTATGCTCTTCTTACCTGCGACAGCATACAAAGCTATCGCTGAGTGGTGAACTCAGTGGTGCACAACTATAATTTAAAACATAGTACAATATACATTGACAAAATTTACAGTAAATAAATTGGGAATCTGAATACTCATCAAATTGCAAAACTCAAAATATTCGTTGCCAATAATGTAATTCATTTGTATAAATGACTTTGATCACAAAATTCAATTTATCAACTCATGACTAACCATTTAAGTAATTCCAACAAAATCAATTATACATAAACCAAAATTGAAATCACAATTTCTTACCATTCAAAAGCCATTTTGTATCTCAAAAATCAATCTTTATCTCACTAATATGCAAGACTAATCTGAAAGGGCCATATTCGATGTGATTCTAACTCCCTATGGTCGGGGAGGTCGAATCAGATTCTAACTCCCTATGGTCGGGGAGGTCGAATCATCGTGCACAGTACCATCACAATAATGAATCTTCCGCAAGGGCCATAACGATAAAATAAACTTAGATCTAACCTCAAATCAGAGGAAAATCTAAGCCTGTGCACGTACCATGGTAATCAAAACACAACTAACTCCATTGTCTTCTCAACAAATAAGAGAGACGGGTAATAACCTAGTCAAGCATCTATAGTGAGATATAAAACAATATTACAATCCATTTAGTGAGCATAAATCACAATATAATTCGATTCAAAGTCAATTCTAATATCCAATAATTTTTATGCTCATCACAATTCAAATCATAAATTTGCATTTTTCCATGAAAATTACCTTCACAATTCAAAACATGTTCTATCACAATTTTCCAAAACATAATTTGTTCAATCCATAACAATGCTTAATACTTGTGGAAATACCATTTCACAAAGCTGAATTCATACATACTATAACAATTTTCAATAATCATTGAATTAAATCCAATGCTTGTTAAACATAATACATAAGAAAAATATGTCATTTAATCATATGAAATATTCAAAGTAAAATCAGTTAAAAACTAGTTGTGCACAAACCTCTGATGACTGTCTCCCTGATCTGGACTCAGTGTTTCCTTCCCTTTTGCTGAGTCCTTGTTAACTGAGAAACACAATTTGAAGTGTTTCAGTGCTAAATTAAACTGTCTCTATCGATGGTGTTTGGTAAATAATGCACTGAACTCAATTATTCACTTAATCACCTAATATACCAACCCTCATTGCGTTTTAGGTAAATTAGGTCTTAGTGTCGTTAATATGTCACATTCGATAGGGTTTTAGGTTTGGTACGTTTTACCAAAGTCATTTCCTTGTTTAGTGCATTTTAGTGCAAATTCTTTGGATTAGGGATACTGGTTTGACCTAACCGGACGATCTAGTTTCCTCGGTTTTCTGGTCTCGGTCTAAACTACAAACTTGTAGATCTAGGTCTTATTGCACGCGGGGCAAAATTTCAGGTCAATCCGAGTTAAGTAGACCAAGTTATGGTCATTATACTATTGCTGGTCAAATGGTACCATTTTAGGTCAATTTGGTCAACTCTGGTTCGGCCAGTTTTTGGACCCGAACTTGTGCAAGTTGTTTGACTTGCTTATGGTCATTTCTGAGCTTTTGTGTCTTCATAAGACTTGTAGGTATGGGTCTTAACTATTCTTGGTCAAAATTTCAGGTCAATTGGACCTGGTTTGAGTGAGTTATGGCCTAAACACTCACTGCTGCCCAATTGGTCATTTTTCAGGTCCTAATTGCACCTAATCCGAATTGGTCATTTTCTTAGGTCACCTTGCAAGCAGAATTTTGGTATGTTTTCTCAATGAAAGTTGGCACATTTTGTGCCTAGTTTCACCTCCAATTGGTCTCATACCAATTGAGGTTACACATTTAAGGTTATAGGCTAAAATGTACACTGCCCTCACTATGCCTTTCACACCCCACTTCAAACACATATTTACCTTGCAAAGTTTACTTCCATACCCTACCAATCTGTTTTGGTACATTACCAAAAGCATTTTCTACTTTACATTAACATTATTTTGGGCAGATTACCATTACCCTCAACACACCAAGTATAATTCACATTTACAATTTCTAAGTACCATTACATACACACCTAACCATTACAAATCTTACATACACTTTTCAATATCAATCTACATACATATCATCAATCCTTCTAGGTCAATATTCTGCCCACACTTCCTTCAATACATACAATTACTCAAGTGTTCCCAAGCTGCTGCAAATCTTCTTCAACATCAAAGTGCCGTCCAAGTTACCAATTCCCATCCAAGTGCATAAATCACCATATAAACATGAAATAATTCACTAGGTTACTATATCACCATGATCAACATTATTTCTCATCAATTATATGCACAAATATCTCATCAAAAACGTGACTCATGGCTGTCCAAAATGAAAACAACAATAACTCTTCAAACTCAAAATTTTCTTTCACCAAACCAACACCCATAACATGCACACAAAACTTAACAAAGGAATTCTCAAAAAATGTAAACTTACCTTTGATTGTAACTTGCTAAACCTTCACCAAACTTCTCAAAATTGGTATCAATATCTTCCTTGTGATGTGTAGACAAAGTTTAATGAAGAAACCTAAGAGGTTGGAGTTGAAAATGGAGAGTTAAGAAAGCTTGCATGAAAAATGGCTATGGAGTTTCCTCTCACCTTCATTCACGGCAATGTTGAATTCATGTGGAGAAGATGGAGTTTCAGCTGCATATTAAGTGTACACATGTCCCACTATGTGTTTAATTAATTCCCTTAGTGGCCCACTAAAAATTTAAATCATATTATAAGTTAAACTTTCACTTAATCCCACATTAACCCATGATTTTAGCTATTTACTTTAGGTACCACCAAATTAATTTTTCATTTCATTTTCTAAGTGTAATATTATTTATTTTTAATGGACATTTAGGTCAAAAGACACTTCAGGATGTCAAATGACCATAATGACCCTGTTTCAAGTTACGTTCCCGATTTTTCGGTAACACTGTATTTTGTCTGTTTTTCGATTTCTCACTTTTCTTTGTACTAATTATTTAATTTTTCTTTGATCTTTCTAATGATATTTATTCTTCAACAAGGGTCTATTTAAGTCCTAAAAATGTTTTCCAGGGTTCCCCGCAGTCCAGGGCTAGTCAACGGTCCACGCCGTGGCTTCCCGGTGCGGTCACCCATCGCTAGGGTTCCCGGCTCGCTTAACTTGGTTACATTTCTTTGCTATGATTTTTCCTTTGTTTTTCTTGCATTTTCTTTTCTTGTATTTCATTATTTTATGTCTCCTCACTCATATCAAGGTGTAGTTCTAGGCATCCTAGCTGTCCTGACAAAGATCGTCACCGAATGAGAACGCACTACCGAACTTAGGGGTGTTACAATTCTCCCCTTAAATAAATTTCGTCTCAAATTTTACTGCATTAGTCTCGAACAGTTGTGGTGCTGTCTCCTCATATCCTCTTCATGTTTCCAAGTAGCTTCCTCCTAAATGATGGTTCCACAAAGACTTTAACTGTGTGTATTTGTTTGTTCTCACCGCTTCACCTCATATGCCGTAATTTTTATGGGTTCTTCCTCATATGAGAGGTCCGATTTATCTCAATCTCTTCAATCGATAGTACATGAGATGGGTCTCATCTGCACTCTCCTTAACATGGACACATGGAAGACATTGTGTATCCTTGCTAACTCTGGAGGTAATGCCAACCGATATGCCAAAGGACCCACTCTTTCCGTAACTTCATATGGTCCGATGAAACGAGGACTCGCTTCTCTTCTCGCCAAATCTCATAATCCTCTTCCAAGGAGAAACTTTGAGGAATACCTTATCACCCATGCATACTCAATATCTCTTCTCTTCAGATCAACATAGGACTTCGACGGTCCTGATGCATTTTTAAGTCTATCTCTAATCAATCTAATATTTTCCTCTGTCACGAACAATTTTGCACCCAATCATCTTCCTTTCACCTACTTCATCCCAACATAAAGGAGTTCTGCACTTTCTGCCATACAAAGCTTCATATGGAGGCATCCCAATGCTTGATTGGTAACTGTTGCTATAAGCAAACTCAATCAAAGGCAAGTGTGTATCCCAACTACCTTCAAATTCAATCACACAAGCCCGTAGCATATCCTCCAATATTTGAATAACCCTTTGAGGTTGGCCATCTGTCTATGGATGGAATGCTGTGCTGAAGTTCAATCTAGTTCTTAGGGCACTCTGAAGACTACCCTAATCTAGAAGTGAACCTAGGATCTCTCGCTGACACAATTGATACCGGCATTCCATGCGCTTTTACAATCTCATATACGCATAACTGCTAATCTTTCCAGGCTATAGTCCATCCGAACTGGCAAAAAGTGAGCGAACTTGGTTAGTCTATCAACTATAATATACTATATCATGACTATTCTATGTCCTCGGAAATCTCATCACAAAATCCATAGTTATCTATTCCCTTAAAATGTTTCATAGGGTGCCACTTGTATGCTAGCTTGACACTTATTAATGTATACAAATTCTATTAGTGGAATGTATCTGTCCCATCTCCCCACGGATTCAATGACAGAAGTTCTCAGTATATTCTCGAGGGTTTATTACATTTTACAGGTTATTATTATCATTTCATTTCATTATTTACAGAAATCCAATGAGTTTCAAAATTTACCTGAATCACTTGTTTCGACTGTCCATCCATCTGAGGATAATAAGTCGTCGATATCTCTAAGCTTATAGCAATTCATCGTGGTATTGTAATTCACACTAATGTAATCGAGTCACCGACTCTAGCTACCTTACATGTGTAGTCGTTTGTTAGGCTAGTTCTGAAGTTTTATATTTCTGACTAAATTTTCGACATTTATTTCAAGAATAGTACCTATTCGTGCAAATCAGTATCAATTTATAGATTACTTACAATTATTCTTAATTTATTATACCACGAGGAAGCATGTAGCTCTACACAATAATCCTGCCTGCATCAGAATCTGCAGCTTACAATACAAACATCGAGAACATTACATAGTCACTACTTTATAACCTCATGGACTAGGTTTCTAACATCTTATCCTTCTCGAATCCACTAATATCCCAAACTGATTCTGATTACAATTTCCTTTGACAATTACTAATAGTAACATTTTTGCCCTCATCTAGAGCAATTCTATTACTGTAACTTACTTTTAGGTCCTCTTGCCTTACATTAGTAGGCTCGCCAATTAGCTTTATAATTTACGGTATGTTAGAAAATACTTTTAGCTAAAATTCTTCCAAAATTAATGTCAATCATACTTGTTATTACAATTATTATCCTAAAAGACTAGTCACTAATACATCAAAATTCATTCCCATGTAAAGGAACAACAACAGGACATATAGTTATGACACTAACACACAACTAAGTAGTGCTGGGATCAAATAATAACTAATTGTTTCTTTCAAAATTTAAGAACTTACCAGTAGCTACATCTGAAGTTTCTGCTCTTTCTCCTTGGCGCACAGTGGACACTCTGACTGGTGCACTACCATATTCGGGTTGATTCACTGTGTTATAGTGGTGAGGAGTACTAACTCTATTTCTATCTTGACTGATCGACGGTCTGTGAACTCTGGAGAGCAGATCGAGGTGGTTTAGTACAATTTTTAGCAAAGTGTCCAAGTTTTCCACAATTGTAGCAGGCTCCAGAGGTCTTATAGCATATCCCACCATGATATTTTCCACAAGTTTCACATAGGCGGGAAGGGTAGGAACTTCTAGTTGTTCGACGACTGGACCTTGGTGGTCTCTGTCTTAATGATCCACCTCTATCGTATCCCTGAGCTCGGGGTTCCTCAAATTCTTTTCTCTTTCTCAAATTACTGTTCGAGCTCTGACCCATAGGTTTCTCCCTCTTTTCCATTTCACACTGCCCTTTCTATGCCTTTCACACCCCACTTCAAACACATATTTACCTTGCAAAGTTTACTTCCATACCCTACCAATCTGTTTTGGTACATTACCAAAAGCATTTTCTACTTTACATTAACATTATTTTGGGCAGATTACCATTACCCTCAACACACCAAGTATAATTCACATTTACAATTTCTAAGTACCATTACATACACACCTAACCATTACAAATCTTACATACACTTTTCAATATCAATCTACATACATATCATCAATCCTTCTAGGTCAATATTCTGCCCACACTTCCTTCAATACATACAATTACTCAAGTGTTCCCAAGCTGCCGCAAATCTTCTTCAACATCAAAGTGCCGTCCAAGTTACCAATTCCCATCCAAGTGCATAAATCACCATATAAACATGAAATAATTCACTAGGTTACTATATCACCATGATCAACATTATTTCTCATCAATTATATGCACAAATATCTCATCAAAAACGTGACTCATGGCTGTCCAAAATGAAAACAACAATAACTCTTCAAACTCAAAATTTTCTTTCACCAAACCAACACCCATAACATGCACACAAAACTTAACAAAGGAATTCTCAAAAAATGTAAACTTACCTTTGATTGTAACTTGCTAAACCTTCACCAAACTTCTCAAAATTGGTATCAATATCTTCCTTGTGATGTGTAGACAAAGTTTAATGAAGAAACCTAAGAGGTTGGAGTTGAAAATGGAGAGTTAAGAAAGCTTGCATGAAAAATGGCTATGGAGTTTCCTCTCACCTTCATTCACGGCAATGTTGAATTCATGTGGAGAAGATGGAGTTTCAGCTGCATATTAAGTGTACACATGTCCCACTATGTGTTTAATTAATTCCCTTAGTGGCCCACTAAAAATTTAAATCATATTATAAGTTAAACTTTCACTTAATCCCACATTAACCCATGATTTTAGCTATTTACTTTAGGTACCACCAAATTAATTTTTCATTTCATTTTCTAAGTGTAATATTATTTATTTTTAATGGACATTTAGGTCAAAAGACACTTCAGGATGTCAAATGACCATAATGCCCCTGTTTCAAGTTACGTTCGATTTTTCTGAATAATCGTATTTTGTTTGTTTTTCGATTTCTCACTTTTCTTTGTACTAATTATTTAATTTTTCTTTGATCTTTCTAATGATATTTATTCTTCAACAAGGGTCTATTTAAGTCCTAAAAATGTTTTCCAGGGTTCCCCGCAGTCCAGGGCTAGTCAACGGTCCACGCCGTGGCTTCCCGGTGCGGTCACCCATCGCTAGGGTTCCCGGCTCGCTTAACTTGGTTACATTTCTTTGCTATGATTTTTCCTTTGTTTTTCTTGCATTTTCTTTTCTTGTATTTCATTATTTTATGTCTCCTCACTCATATCAAGGTGTAGTTCTAGGCATCCTAGCTGTCCGGACAGCACTGGTCACCGGAACAGCAGAACGCACTACCGAACTTAGGGGTGTTACAACCCCTTCCTCTAGTGCCTTGTGTGTCTATACTCTGTTAGTCTTTCCTTTACCTAGTACTAAATTGTTTTCTCGCACTACTAGAGGTAATTTCTAGACTTTATTGCTATATATGTGAGCTTTTACAGGTTGTGTTTGATCATTGGTTGTGAAAATTGGTTCATAATTGAAAAACTAGATGTCCACTTTATAAAAGAAACTATGTCCAAATTCCATCTCACCAGGTACTTGCAATTGCTTTTACAAGACCAATACCTCAAAGACTGCACTACCAGCTCTAGGGGGACCAAGATTATTCCACCTCTAAGTCCACTCTCAATAAGCAATCTGCACTTTCACTGCTTTTGTTCATTCCTGATAGACATTTACCCAGGTACTTGACTTCCATGGTTTCTTTTCTTGCAGGGTCTTATGCCAGAGATTGCCACTATTAGTTTGTTGGCCCTTCCTCATGCTATTTCATTACCTTCTTTTCCTCTGGGAGAATACCAAGAACTGTTGATCAACTATGAATTACAACCTCTATTTTATCTAAGTGACTTCAACTCTTGGCCCAGACAATCTTCTAATTAGGAGGCCTGGATAGACAGACTCTAGCCTCGCTTCTCTCACGCTTGGAAGGTTCTAGGCATTTATGACTTTATTAAGTTGACTAGATGTGCACCAGCTCTTTGTTCTAGGTTGATGGTTGGCTTCTTGAGGCTCTAGTATAGATCTTGCAGCTCCTTCGTTTTGCTAATGTGGCCTATGTTTATTACTCTGAAGGACATTAAAGCTCTCATAGGCCTTCCCATCATTGGCAAGGAGTGTATCTAGCTCCTTTACAGAGTTACCTTCTAAGTATAAGAAGCTAGACAAATTTTCTTCCAACAATGCCCTAATTGACTACAACACCGGCACCAGCTAGTTTGACCACGCCTTATTCATCTGGTGCCTGATTTGTAGGTTTATTTGTTGCCCCTCTTCCTCTGGTTCTTCCTCATATATGACTTCAACTCCTTTAACCTCCAGAGTCTATTCTATCTCCATTCTATCAAGGAGCTGCAGCATTTATGCTCTAGAAATGGTAGCTGCAGCTAATGCCAACTCCTTCTATGTATGTTTGCTACTCGTCATAGAGATCCTCAACTAAGGGCTCCTTCATCGACCACTGGTAAGGCACGATTACAAGTGACTTTTCATTTTTCTTTGTTAACTCTTTTGACTCCTCACCTTGCTTCTCTTCTTCAAGTGAGAAAGTTATTGTGGCCTTGGTGTACACCACATGACTTTCTCTTCCCAAGCTTTCCTTCTGAGAAACTAGATAGGACTTATGTTTGCATCATAATATTGGGTTTCAAATGCTCTGAAGTAGACATAAATAACTTTTCATTTACCCATACTACCTCCACATTGTTTCTTTTCCAAAATAGCAAAAATTGGTGAAGAGAGCCAGTTTGCATGTGTCCAATACCTTCTTAAGAGAGCTTGATAAGTTGTAGTAAAACATACAATAAAAAATGTAGTAGTAGCAGATTTACTTCCTATAGTTACCTCCATTTGTAAAACACCAAGCAATTCAAACACAGCTCCAATGAAAATAGATATCGAGACGTCAGTTGTGATTAAGTCCTCCTCTATCTTCCCCAAGGCTAATAGCATCTTGAGTGGCATTATGATAACAACTAACCCATTGTCAATTAACTCATTGGAGGTAGGACGACCATTGAGATGAGCTATGATATACAAAGGGCATAGGTGCCTGGTTATCCTTTCTGATGGTTTATCAATTATGACCTTCTTTGGCTCCCTTAGCTTGGTATACTATATCATAACTCTACTACAAACTTCAGCTTCCAAAGGATTTGCTGGTTTCTTAGGATCCTCCTCAGGTACCTTTGCTATCAATTTCTGAATAATAACAGGTAGCAGTAAATAAATAACATCATAATCTATAGGTATTTCCTTACCTCTCTTTTCTTGGTCTAGTACATCTTTTGAACTTCCTACTGCATCCGAGTCCTCAGTGGCTTTTCTATTGAATTTGTTTTTTTTTTTTTTTTTTTTTTTTTTTTTTTTTTTTTGTAGAAGCTTTCTTTTTCAACTTCTTCTCATCTTTTTTTTGTAGCCTTCTACCTCTGAAGCCTTCTTTTTTATGTACAGCTTAGTGGCTATGAGAATTTAGGATGGCACACCACTTGCATTTTCTGCTCGGTTGTATTGGAGGGGGCGCCATGAACCTAGGTTGGTTCTTCTACAATTTCACTATAGGTGTAGTAGGTGCTGCAGGTATGAGATTTTTGACCTTCGAAAAATGGTCTAGTTGGTAACCAACTTTCTTTTTAACTTCCCTAGTACCTAAGTATCTACTTGAACTCCAATACCTATCACCTAGCTACTTATCATTTCAATACCTGTCACCTGTCCACTTCCTGAATAGTGAGCCGAATTGAAGACGTCTCTTGACTGAGCTTCTGGTAACACTTGGAAGAGTTCTATATGTTGAGTATATGTGAGAGGGACCTCTATGTTATTTATTAACTCATTTTGAACCTGCAATCTTCTTAACTCATTGATGATGCCCCTAAGATCCATAGTGGCTGTATTGATAGAAGCCATAGGTGGAAATGGGTCTTTGTCAATTAGCTTTGCTTTTTTCTTTGCAAGGAACTTCAAGATGCAATCCTGGATCACTCCTCTAAGAGCCCAGTAGCTGTTGGTGATGTGATTCTAGGAATCATGGTACTTACAATAATCTCTCCCCTTCATCTTCTCCTTAGTTGGTAGCTTGTGGCCAGAAGGGAGCTTAATGAACTTCTCCTTTAGAAAAAAGTCAAATGTTTCCTCCATTTTGCTAGTATTAAAGCATATTGAAGGGGTATGTTTGTAGTAGGCTATGTCTTCCTCTATGGAGTTAGCTTGTTTGGGACACCTAAAGCAGGACAAATACAGGTACCAGTAGTTACCAGGTCAGCTACAGTTATTTACCTCCTGAAAGAAGGTCCCCATACATGTTCTCTTCCGATGTGATTATTCCATCAGTAGCTTCTCACACTCAACTACCTTGGTAGCAAGTTCATAGAAGTCTCTAAAATTTCTTCCTCAGCTTGATTCTAGCCCTCGTTGAGCCATCTTCGCATACTTGGTGTCTGGAAAGAACACTATGCACTTGTTTTTTTTTTATTTTATTTTTATCTTCTTGAACCGAGAATAAAAGCATCATCTAATTCTACACCTCTTTGTGTCATCCTTGACAGTTCAGCAACATACATTTCTGGCTCAGCTCTTCAAAACTGAGTATGAAATAGCCTCTCCATTTCCTACTAGGAAAAAGAATTTCTAGGAAGGGTAGAGTACCAAGTAAAAGAAGTACCTTTCTTTGGATTTTTACTTGTTATATTTATATTCATTAAATAAGTGATGATACAATGGTTCTTACTCAAGGAATCTTTAGTTTGAGGGTTTTATTAAATCAACATGGTTCTAGTATGAATATGAGGTTGCTTTAGCCTATAATTAGCAAAGTTCTCATAGTTCGCTAGTTCACCGCACTAAATTATGATATTTACTATGTGTTCCACAGTTGACTATCCATCTTCTCCTAAAAAAACACTGAAGTCAGATATGCGATACCTTCTTAGATATGGGTTCTCCTTGTCAATAATGTTTAGATATGGTTTATGGAACTCTGGTAAGCTAATTTGTCTAAGGCCAGGCCCATACAGCTCTTGCACAACATCTTTAATAATATTAATGGTCACCTGGGGTGCAGCTAAAATGATAGGTACTTGGATTGTAGGTGCTAATACTTGTGGCAAAAGTGCTAGTACTGGTTGAGGTATTTGCACAACGGGCATTGTAGTTCCTCTAAAGTCATTGCCCTTGAGCCAAAAGAGCTAAAGGTTATTTGGGGCGTTGACACCCGCTGAGGAGCTGGTAACACATAAGCACTAGGGTGAGTACCTGGGTTAGTGTTACTGAAACTTAGGTGGGAATAATAGTTTTAATGCTAAGACAATTGAGCTAAACTAGTGTTCTTAGTTAGCTAGCCACCTATTCTTCTCTCCTATAGGGTGGCTGGTATCTTTCCTTGCTGTTAGCATGGCTTCCATTAGCATTGCCATGGGGGGTACATGGTTGAGATTGTCCCCTAAGCTCCAAAGCACTAGATGCCATGTCAGATTCCTCTGGCCCAGGGACCCGGCCATCAGACAGTATTGGAATTCGTGAATTAAGTTTATCAACTACTTTCTCTATACATCAATTCTTTCCATTGATTAGTTAAGAGTTCCTAACCACCATTCCATGTCTTTCATCAAAACACCAGTTATGGTTAGTGCAAGAGTTTCCAATAAACTAAGAATTCATTTGCAAATCTCATCTCATCCCTGAACTGGGTTAGTAAACAAGGTACGTATAGTTTTTGCAGCAACTAGATTTTGAATTTCTTTTTCCTGAGTGCCTGACCTCCTTTCAAGGCATTCAACCATGTGAGGAACTTGAACTTTCGAGCCTTCTGCAGTAGGACTTCCCTCCGTGTCCTGATACCCGATGATTTTTTTGCCAAGCATGCTTCTGGTCTTGGAAGGCATGGTGTTGCCTACAAAAAATAGTATATGGATTGTTGAAATGAGAAAATGTGCAAAACTGAGATATGGTCCCATTGCGCATGCCAAAAATTATTTCCTGTAGAAAACAATCTTGACTGTCTCACAGCATACGATTTACACGAGCGTGCCAGATACTGAGTATATCACCTCATATTGCGCTCTGACTTTTGGATTCAACGACTATGGGAAATAACTACAATGAACGTAGCTTCATCAATCTCACTTCAAAATTAAAATGGAAGTAAACTGAAAATCGAAAGAATGCTTTGATTTATTATAAAATAAGTACAAGGCTTGATATTAAATGTAAAGGCTTGAGAAATTAAAATCAAAGGCTTGAAAAATGAAATAAAAATAAAAATAAAGATAAAAGATTGCTGGAGTCTAAGTTGTGCTGTTTGATTGAGTTGTTGGGGCCTTTTCACGTTACTGCTCATCTCACATTTATAGTTCTTCTTTGCAGGTACTTGGAAGACTCTAGAAGGCCACTTTCATGTTATGCAGTTGTTAGCAGTTTCCAACCCATTCTCTTGTAACCACCTAAAACTGTTGATAACCTATTTTATCTTAGCTAACAACCAAATAACTTCCAGATATTTATCTAATAATTATCTCAAGTCTTTAATTAATTAAATTAATAAAATGAAATTAATTAAATTAATTTTACAAAAAAATTAATTTTTTTAATTCTTAGGCCTAAAAATAATTAATAAATAAATTAATTATTTTTGTGCAAACATTATTAATTTAATATGTATAAAATAGTTCAAATAATAAATAACTATATTTTATAAATGCAATTTTTGTTTTGATTATATCATAATTTAAAATAATAATATATTATTTTATATTGAGAGCATATATTTATTATCTAATGTTATAATTTCACTTCTATTATAAAAATTAACTTAGTTTTAAAAAAAAAGTTAAATGTAAAGTATAAATAACTATATATTTTTAAATATATTTTATATATTGATTATATCATATTTTTAATTAATATATTAGTTTTAGAATAATCATAAATAAAATAATTACATTTACAATGATATAATAATTAATATAAATGTTTTTATAAATGAGCCTGAAAATGAGCCTACTCGCGAGCTTATTCACAAGCTTGGTTTACGAGTTAACTCACAAGCCTATTTAATTAGCCAGCTCGCGAGCTTATATAACAAGCTGAGCTCAAGCTCGAGCTGAATATTATTGAGCTCAAGTTCTGTTCATTTATTAAACAAGTCTAAAATTTGAGCTCGAGCTAAGCTCATTTTTTGAACGAATCGAGGCAAATTGAATCAAGCTTTTATCAAGGCGAATCGAGTCAAGCTTTTATTGAGTTGAGTCTCGAGTAGCTTGGTTCGTTTACACACCTAATAGGACCCACCATTTTTTTAGTAAGGTGTCAATTCTTAATTAGATGTGTGTATACACTCGAGTGTAAGCAAGAATCACTTGGTGTATTTGGTTGTTAACTTGGCGCAAGTAGGGTTAAACTATTAGTTGTATTTGAATAAGAGTGCACTATAACTATTTTGATCAGCTAATAAAGATAAAATTTTTTAAACAATACTCCTTAGATTAATAAAAATATTTTATATTACTACTCCTACTTTATTTGCTTAAATATGTATTTTTTAATGGTTTTCTATTTTTTTTTATAATTTTCTCAGCCATAATAAAGAGCAAATGATTTGAGACCATTAAAAATAATTTTCCAACAAAATGATATGATAACATCCTCACTTTAGCTAGTCCGTACAGTCTACTGTTCTGGCGACCAATGTCGGTCCGGGAAGTTAGAATGTTTGAAATTGTAATTAGACTAGAGTGAGGAGTTATAAAGAAACTAAATAATGCTCATAAAAATCAAGAAAAACTTTTAGGAATGAAATGCACTAAGGTTAAACGAGCCGAAACCCCAATGATGAGTAACCCGAAGGGGAAGTGACATTGAAGGCCATTAACAACCCTAAACCTGGGGGAAAATTCATAAAATAATTTTTGGAACTCTAGAGAAGAGTCATTGAGGTTTCTAAGGCATTAGAATGCCAAGAAAATGCTTAGAAAATTTTTTCAATTGATACAGACAATTTTAGCTCGTTAAACCAAATGGATTGCATTTTGGACTTTTCGTCTTCAGAGATGATTTTTGGCCAAGTTGTCCAGTTAAATAAATAATTTATATGACATAAAATGTGAATAAATATTGTTAAAAATTTAATTGAAATTAAAAAGGCAAGAAAATGATGGAAAATGAGAGAAATTGGACTTATGACATCATAATGATGTCATTATAATCCTCCCACCTAATCAAATGTTGACACATGGTACAAATTTATTTAAAAAGACTTAATGGGAAGAAAAAGGAAAGGAAAAAAAATCAAAAGCTCCTTTTTTCTTCTTCAAGCCGAAACCCTCTCTCCCATTGTCCACCATTATCAAGCTTACCAAAGCTTGATTTCTTTAGTTTTTCACCCATTAAAGCCTAAGTTTCCAACACAAAAACTTGCTCTTTCATCTTAGTGAATCTTTTGGAAGCAAAAAAAAGTGTAAAAGAAGAACTCTTGCAAGGTTGAAATTCACTCCATTAGAGGTTAGTGACTTAACTTGCCTTTCCTCTTTCAATTCATGTTGAAGGAGTATAATTGAGTGTAAATTTATAAAGAAACTTGTTAAATATCATGTGTATGCCCATCCTAAATTTTTGGTAGCCTTGAACTTGGTTGAGTTTTGAAGACTTCTTAGAATTAAAATGATATTGTGGCTGCCCTTAACACTAATATATTGATTAGGAAGGTGAAGTGCAAGTAATGCAACAATCTAGAATGGTGGAGCTAGGGTTTGGACCCAAATTGAGACTTTGTTCATGTATTTGATGAAAGAGAGTTTTAATGGTCAATTATTGACCATTGGGCTATGTGTGAATAAGAAATGAAGTGGTTTGTTTAGTGGGAATTGAAGTTAGTGTGGCTGCCCTTAGTGACCTGCAGGACTGGGCATGAGTCCAGCAGGTTTGAGCAGTAATAACTGGAGCTGTAGAGGTTCAATTGGTGCAAGGCCAATTGGACATGAAATTAGACACATAATGGCACAACTTTGGTGAAGAAACCATGCCCAGAAAACCAAACCAAGATGACCTAAAGATTGCTCTAATCTGGGTGACCTGCATTTTTCCTGGGCAAAATGACCAAATGAATAATATTTATTCATTTGGTCATAACTCAGTGTAGAAAGGTTTAATTGACCTGAAATTTTACCAAAAAATTGATGAGACATATATCTACAACTTTCTTGAAGAAACCTAACCCATATTTTGACCATAACATGTTCAAAAGGTGACCTGTAGTCACTATACAAAACACTGTAGATTTGGTCAGTCCAGAAAATCAGGGAAGTTGGCAATCCGGCTAGTCATGGTATTTAGGACATAACTTGAGCTACAAAACTCCAAATGGAGTGATTCAAAAAAAGAAATGTAACTAGACACAATAAGGAACAACTTTTACGCTGACAATTTTGCCAAATTCCCACTGCAAAAATGACTAATGGAATAGTAAACACAAAGCTTAAAATCTGAAAATTTTGAACAATTAACATTAAGCTTAGAAATGGTATTGGCAACCAATACCAACAATTTTAGAATGAAAAATGTGGTATGTTGGGAATATTAAAACCAATGTACCTATTATCCATGCAAAAGTCAACATTTTTGTTGACTAATGAAATGAATAGTAACACCTAAACTTGAATTTTAAGAATTGTATAATTTAAGAGTGTAACATGCCCTAGTACACCTAGCAAGATTGGTTTGGATAGGTTGGCATGCCAATAGGGTTCTGTTAGTAGTACTGTATATGGCTTCATGCCATTCTATGTTTTATGGCCTCACGTGCGATTCTGTGATAAAATAGCCTTTGGCTATGTTAATTGAGTTATCATACTTGAATTTTATCCCTAATGATTATTACGGCTTATTAGCTGTTTTGTTGCACACCGGGAGACACAATGTGACTGATAGTGTAATGGTCCGAGGTACTTAGTACCCAATGCCAGTTTACCAGTTTATCCAGTCCAGTCGACTAGTAGGGGTTACTCGGGCAATGATACTGAATCTTACAAAATTTTAATCGAATAATACTACAATAAATGCCAAAAATTAAGTCTACCTAAAATGTAAACATACATTCTGCATATTTATGTTATTTGAGTTATTTTATTTTATATTGTCACCACTAAGCAGAATTGCTTAGCGTGTCGCTTTTGCCATGCGCAGGTACTGGAGACATAGCTGGGGAGTCCAGCAGACCTCATACTGGGTGAGCTTTCAGATCTGCACACAGAGTCCAGAGTCACCTCACATTTTGCAGTGCATTGGTAGGACATTAGACTATTTTTGGTCTTTTATATTTATAAACTTTTTTTATGTATATCTTAAACGCATGTAATTATGCTTTTGATGTAATTATTTATGAACTATGTTCAGTAATAATTTGAGTTTTTCTTATGGAGTTGAGTATGATATGAATGAATTGAATTTTTGAAATATTAATGTCATTTGAGAAATTATGGAAAGATGTTGGTGGTTGACTGAGATTGAAATTATGATTATATTGGAAGTGTTTTTAACAGATTCAGAAGAACTATTTTTCTAATTTACAATCGGCACTCTGCCGAATTTTCTATAAAATTTGTGAAAAATTCAAATTAATCAAAATTATAAATAAATGAATTAAAAAGGGTAAATTGTAATGAAAATATGATTTGGTGCTCCGGCACACTGTGTGGCATATCTTGCTTGGCTACACTGTAAATAGGTAAGGGGTGTCACATTTAGTGATATCAGAGCATCGGTTTAGGCGTTTCTGGGCCTAGATAGAGTGCATACCATTGCATTGCATTTTTAAGTATTGAGGTGACACTGATGCAGATCTATTTGTTTTGTTATTTTGATCAGGATATGGATCCTACTTCTCAAAGAGCAGTTGATGAAGAGGTGAAGAGTCGTGCTCCACCAAGGGCTGAATCTGGGGGCAGGGGAGAATTTGCTCCACTAGCAGCTGAGGCACCAGCCCAACCTCAGTTTGCATTATTTTAGCAAATGACCGAGTTTTATCGGCAAATGATGAGGGCAATTCCACCACCATAACCATAGCCACAACCTCCACCAACACCACAGAAGTCCCATCTGGAGAAACTGCGAAAACATGGGGCTGTGGATTTCTTTGGGAAGAAGGAGGATGATCCCATGACAGCGGAAAACTAGTTGGATAGAACAATCAGTCTTGAAAGCGACTTCATTGCACCCCGAGCAAAACACGGAGGTCTTTGTGTCCCTACTTCAGGATGATGCATACTAGTGGTGGGACACAGTAACCAGTGAGGTGCAACCGGATCAAATCACCTGGGATTACTTCCTAACAGAGTTCAGGAAGAAGTATATCAGTAAAGTGTATTTAGAAGAGAGAAGAAGAGAATTTATCAGTCTGAGACAGAGGCAACTATCAGTGGTAGAGTATGAGCAAGAATTCATCAGACTGAGCCGGTATGGGAGGGAGATAGTCCCTACAGAGGCAAAAAGGTACAGAAGGTTCGAAGAAGGGCTCAATGACAATATCAAAGTCATGATAACAACATTGGAGATCACGAATTTTGCCAAGTTAGTAGATGCTGCATCGAAAGTAGAAAGAATCCAAATAAATGAGCAAAATAGAAGAGAAAGACAGCAGAAGAGAGATCCAGGTCAGTCCAGTTCATTCTCCAATCCCAGTAAGAAGAGTAAGGGTCCTCCTGCTCAGGGTTCAGGATAACCACAAGGTTAGGGTCAATCCCAGGGGCCCAGACCATAGTTCACACCTAGAAGAGGCCAGTCTACACCATCAGTGGGCAGCTCTCCAGGGACGGTGTTCAGGGGACTAGCCCCAGCATCTTCTGCCTGTCCATATTGCCAGAAGTGGCATAAGGGGGACTATTGGCGAGTGACTGGTGCATGCTTATGGTGTGGATCTACAGAACATCAGATCAAAAATTATCCGAAGAGGACTACTACAGTTGCCCCAACACAAGCTGATAGGCCTGCCCCTGCACCTTAAAGGGGTAGGAAGCCTGGTAAATCTGAGGCAGCTGGTCCATCACTGAGGCCTGCATCTGAGTCAGCTAAGAGGCCAGAGGCCAGAGTACCTGCCAGAGCCTGTGCCATCAGAGCTTAGGAGAAGCAAGATGCCCTGGATGTCATTAGGGGTACGTTTTTCCTCTACAACACATCTGTGTATGCATTTGTGGATCCAGGATCCACTCATTCATACATCTGCATCAAACTACCCATAGAGAGGGAGTTTCAGTAGAGGAGAGAGATCAAGACATTCTAGTCACAAATCCACTAGGCCACAGTGTGGTAGTGAATATGGTGTATAAAGGTTGCCCGTTGAGGATTCAGGGGGTATGAATTCTCGGCAGACCTAATTGATTGCCCTTCCACGAGTTTGACGTGATTTTGGGAATGGATTGGTTGTCACGTTATCAGGAAATAGTTTATTGCAAATTGAAAAGGATTTCTCTGAAAACTTCTGAGGGTAATGAGATTACTGTTATGGGTGAAAGGACAGATTTCCTATCCAATGTTATCTCAGCCACAGTTGCAAGAAGATTGATGAGAAAAGGCTGTAAAGCTTACCTAGCACACGTGGTTGATACTAGGCAGGCTAAGCTGAATCTGTGTGATATACCCACAGTAAGAGACTTCCCAGATGTATTTCCTGAAGAATTGCCTGGTTTACCACTAGAAAGGGAAGTCGAGTTTGCTATTGAGGTAATGCCGGGTACAACACCAATTTCTATTGCTCCTTATAGGATGGCACCCACTAAATTAAGGGAGTTGAAAATTCAGTTACAAGAGTTGCTTGATAAGGGGTTCATACGCCCTAGTGTGTCACCATGGGGAGCTCTGGTGCTGTTTGTGAAGAAGAAGGATGGAACCTTGAGATTGTGTATTGATTACCAGCAGTTGAACAAATTAACTGTGAAGAATAAATATCTGTTGCCCAGAATTGACGATCTGTTTGATCAGTTAAAGGGAGCCAGTGTATTTTCAAAAATTGATCTCAGATCAGAGTATCATCAATTAAGGGTAAAGGATGCAGATGTGTTCAAAACTGCATTCAGAACCCGGTATGGGCAGTATGAATTTCTAGTGATGCCGTTTGGGTTAACAAATGCACCAGCAGCATTTATGGACCTTATGAACCGTATCTTTCATCCATATTTAGATCGGTTTGTAGTAATCTTTATTGATGATATTCTGGTGTATTCCAAGACCAGGGAAGAACATGATGAACATTTGAGGATTGTTCTGCAAACCCTACGAGAAAAGAAGCTGTATGCTAAGTTGTCCAAGTGTGACTTCTGGATGAGTGAAATCTCCTTCCTTGGACACATAGTATCAGCTGAGGGGATTAGAGTGGATCCCAAAAAGATAGAAGCAGCGATGGAATGGAAGCCTCCCAGAAATACAACTGAGGTCAGAAGTTTCTTGGGGCTAGCTAGGTATTATAGAAGATTTGTGAAGGGTTCTCTCTTATAGCTGCTCCAATGACCAAGTTGTTGCACAAGAATGTAAAATTTGGCTGGAACGACAAGTGCCAAGCCAGTTTTGCGAGGCTGAAGGCTATGTTGATAGAAGCACCAGTGTTAACACAGCCAGTGTCGGGAAAAGACTTTGTGGTCTACAGTGATGCCTTGCATAATGGGTTAGGGTGTGTATTGATGTAAGAGGGGAAAGTGGTTGCCTATGTTTCCAAGCAGTTAAGGCTACATGAACAGAACTACCCTACTCATGACTTGGAGTTAGCAGCAATTATCTTCGCACTGAAGATATGGAGGCATTATTTATATGGTGAAAAATGCTACATCTACACAGACTAAAAGAGTATAAAATATTTGCCAACCCAGAAGGAGCTCAATCTTAGACAGAGGCGATGAGTTCCTAAAGGACTATGATTGCGTGATAGATTACCATCCTGGAAAGGCAAATGTAGTTTATGATGCCTTGAGCAGAAAATCCATCACAGCTTTAAGATCACTAAATGCCCGTCTGTCCTTAGCTCAAGATGGAGCTATTTTGGCCGAGTTACAAGTGAGGCCAAACCTACTATAGCAGATACAAGATGGGCAGAAGTCAGATGAAAAATTAATGGCTATTGTGGGTAAAATTCCAGAGGGAAAGGAAACTGATTATGAGGCGAAAGCAGATGGGTGTTTGTACTACAGAGGAAGAGTGTGTATACCAGATGATGGGGAACTAAAGACTAGTATTCTGAAATAAGCACACACTAGTGTTTATGCTAGGCACCCGAAAAGCACAAAAATGTATAATGATTTGAAGCCTTATTATTAGTGGCCTGGTATGAAGAAGGATATAGCGGACGATGTGACTAAGTGTTTGACATGTCAGCAAGTTAAAGCAGAACATCAAGTTCCATCAGGATTGCTACAGCCTATAAGCATACTTGAATGGAAATGGTGTAACACCCCTATGTTCGGTAGTGCGTTCTACTGTTCCGGTGACTAGTGTTTGTCCGGACAGCTAGAATGCCTAGAACTACACTTAGATATGGGTGAGGAGACATAAAATAATGAAATACAAGAAAATAAAATACAAGAAAAATAAAGAAAAAATAATAGCAATGAAATATAACCAAGTTAAACGAGTCGAGAACCATAGCGATGGGTGACCGCACTTGGAAGTTGCGGCGTAGACCGTTGACTAGCCCTGGACTGCGGGGAACCCTGAAAAATATTTTTAAGACTTAAATAAATGTTTATTGAAGTATAAATGTTATTAGAAATATCAAAGAAAAATTAATTAATTAGTACAAAGAAAAATGAGAAATCGAGAAAACGACAAAACTCGGCAACCCGAATAGGGGCATTGCGATCATTTGACACCCCGAGATGCCTTTTGACCTAAATTTCCATTAAAAATAAATGATATTAAACTTTGAAAATACCATGAAAATTAAAATGGTGGTCCATTATGTAAATAGTGAAAAAAATTGAGGTAAATGTGAGAAATTAAAAACTTGGAATAAATAACCATTTTATTTCTTTAATGATCCACAAACCTTAACTTTGGGACACCTTAAGGGACACTTGGAATGCTGAAAACCCATCTTCAACCTCACTTTGCAAAACCAGCTGAATCCTTTCTCCCAAGGTCCATCCATGGCGTCCACATTCCAAGCTCAAGTTCACCATGTTCTAGCCACTTTTTCTACTAGGTTCCTTCATTAACTTTGCTCCTCACCTTGCAAGGAAGAGTTTGATAGCAATTTTAAGAAGTTTAGTGAGGTTTTGATCAAGCTTCAAAAGTGGTAAGTGAGCGTTTTTAATTATTGTTTCATCAAAAGTGTAACCAAGGTTGTGGGTAGTTGATTTATGGAAGAATTTTTGAAGTTTGATGTTTTAATGGAGATGTACATTTTGGCAGCCATGGAAATTCAGTATATGTAGCTTGTTTTTACTTGTTTATGGTTGTTTAAGATGTTGTTATTGATGGCAGCATGGATATATATATAATGGTTTGGAATTGGGTATGTAAATAGGGTATGTTCATGTGGTTAAATGATGTAAATGGACTTTGAAAAATTCTGTATTATAGTGTGCATATTGAGAATGGTTACAAGCTATCCAAAATGACCAAAAATGTGTTGTTAAAGGTGTTAATGGTAAGGTACAAACCAGAATTGGCATGAAGGAAGTAATTTGGTAAGTGTTAAATATGTAATTGGTAAGTGATGAGGAATGTGTAGTAGGGCAGTGTATGTTTTGGCTTAGAACCTTAAGTGTGTGACTCCAATTGGTATGAGACCAATTGCAGGTGAAACTAGGCATAAAAAGTGCCAACTTTCATTGAGGAAGCTTACCTAAATTCTGCCTAGAAGGTGACTTGAAAAAATGACCAAATCCGGATTAGTGACTCGAAAGCCTGAAAATTGACCATTTGGGCAGTATTTAGTGTTTTGGCCATAACTCACTCAAAACAGTCCAATTGACCTGAAATTTTTACCATGAATAGTATAGACATAGATCTACAATTATTATGAAGACACCAAAGCCCAGAAATGGCCAGAACCAAGCCAAATAGCTTGCATAAGTTCAGGTCCAAAAACTAGCCGAACCAAAAGTGACCTAAAAATGACCTAAAGTTACCATATTGGTGCATTCTGTCCAATATTGGTAAATTGACCATAACTTGGTCTACGCAACTCAGAATGACCTGAAATTTTGCCCCGCGTGCAATAAGACATAGTCCTACAAGTTTGTAGTTTGGACCGAAACCCGAAAATCAAGGGAACTAGGTCATCCGGCTAGGTACAATTAGTATACCGAAATCCGGCAAATTGCAATAAAATGCAATATACTTGAAAGTGAATTTGGTAACATGTACCAACTCCAAAAGGCTAAAAAATGTGACATATTGGTAACATTAAACCTAATCCACTTAGAGTGCATTGAGGGTCAATATTTTAGGTTGACTAAGGAAAATAATAGAATTCAATAAATTAATTATTAAGCGTTATTATTAGAGACAGTTTAAATGAGTACTGAAACACTTCAAATTGTGTGTTTCAGTTAGCAAAGACTCAGGGAAGGGAAAGGAAACACTGAGTCAGGGCCGAGAGACATTTAGCAGAGGTTTGTGCACAACAGTTATTTCTTTTGAATTTTTCAATTGAAATAAATTATGATTATTTGTATGTTATTGTTTTAAATTGTGGAAATTTGTTTGAATGGATATTTAATGGATACTTATTGCTTGAAAAATATTGCAAATGGTTTGAAACCACAGCTATCATTTATATTGATTGAATTCCTCGCTAGCTTGCCTAGTGGGACGAATTGACTTTGAATTCTCTCTCTGGCTGAAGTGTTGAGGTGTGTGCCTGTTGAGGATCAATAGGATGAGTACTCATATTTTTACTAGCTAGCTATGTTATTCCTCACTAGCCATCGGCTTTTGGAACGAATTGGACTATGGGATCATGATTAAGCTGTGTGTGTGATTTATTGATATTTATTGTGATATTATGAAATAGAGTTTAAATTCTTTATGGCATTCACTGTCTTTGAATTTAACTATGGTTTTAAGTATCCACTATTTATATGACTTATGATTTATGATTTAAAGTTGCAATCTGTTAATGTTGTGCACCACTGAGACATTGGCTCAGCGATAGCTTTTCATTTTTATCGCAGGTAGACAGACTGACAGGGTAGCAGACTAGGCTGCTAGTGCTACATTGAGAGTTCATCGGGTATATTGAGTATACCATACTTTGCATTTTGTATTGTAATGTATGTTCACTATATGTATATATTGCTCTTGGTTTTGAGCAGTTGTAAATTAAAATTGTACATTAAAGTTATAAACTAAATTTGCAAATTATTTTGGCTTGTAAATATTGTGATATTTTTCTTTTATCTCGGCTTTGAAAACACTAGAAAATTATTGTGAATTTGAGTTGGCAAATGTTGAGAAACTTATTGTGTTGATTGGATATTAGAGTTTGGGGATTGAACAAAATATGGGAAGTGCTTTTTACAGGTTTTTGAAGAACTGTTTTATTCAAAATATAGATGGCACTCTGCCAAAATTTTTACAGAAATTATTAATTCTTCAAATGTATTATCTGGTTTCACTTCAGTTAAAATTTTTTTTAACACCTGTAAATAGTGCTCACCACTGTAAAAAGAAGTAAGAAAAGGTTTAAAATCCCTTGTAGTGTATTTAATGGGTTATCAGTAGACGAAGTTGGTAGTTCATTAGGTATACTACGGGATCGTGTTATGCCTTATGGAAGGGTAGGGTGTGACATGTTTTAGTGGTATCAGAGCTAGTTTTTAAATTCTATTTTGACATGTCATTTGAATATTCTTTCTTCATAGTACAACTGCTCAATGTCATTGTTTGATACATACAGTACATTACATTATAAATATATACTAACGGGAGGAAATCTCTTTGTGTTATTTGTTCAGGAGGTCTAAGATCCTCGAATTGACTATGGAAGAGGGTGATCGTTTAGTCGATCAATCGATAGAGGCTAAGGTGCAAGGGGATGCCCCAGCCCTACACAATGTCAGTGGATCAGCAGCACTAGCCCCCTCAGTACCACAGTTTCCTGCTCAGTTCGCTTAATAGATGGCTGCAATGTTCCAACAGATGACTGGTAACATGCCTACTCAAGTCCCACTACAGACACCAGTGGTACAACCACAGTCATCCTCTAGGCAGTATGACAAATTGATGAAATATGTGGCTACCGAGTTCAAGGGGACAGTAGATCCTCTAGAGGCAGAACAGTGGTTAGAGAGAATGGATAGGGTGTTTAAGAAGCTACATTGTACAGAGGAGCTCAGATTTGAATATTCAGTGTCTCTGCTACAGGGGGATGCATATGACTGGTGGAAAACCATTCCCCATAGTCTTGTAGAACCTTCAGTGCTAACATGGAATGATTTTCTATGGGAGTTTAGACAAAAATATGTCCCTGATGCTTATGTGGACCAAAAGCTGCAAGAGTTCCTAAGTCTAAAATAGAGGAGTAGATTGGTGGCTGAATATGAAAGGGAATTTTCTCACCTGAGCCATTATGCAGTAAGTCTACTTTCTACCAGCAAGGAGAGATGTAAGAGGTTTGAAATCGGCTTGAAGCCCAATATCAGATTACAAGTGGTCAGATTCAAACATAACAACTTCTCTAAGCTTATTTCTCAAGCACTAGAATTAGAAAGAATTGAATCTGAAGCGGCCCCTGAGAAAAAGAAATCAGAGAGAAGGCAAAAGAGGAAAGTTAGTAGAGCGAGTTCGGTGGTCCTACTTGAAAGAGGAAGAATCATGGGGACACGGCAGGGTGGTAAGAAGTGCAGCGGGGAAGGTTTTGGGAGAAACCTTCTCTATCTAATGTGATGCAGAAGTTCCTACCCTCCCTACCAATGTGAAACTTGTGGAAGAAATCATGGTGGGGTGTGCTACAAGGCCATAGGAGCCTGTTATAACTGTGGAGGCACAGGGCACTTTGCCAAAGATTGCACCAGTACTCGTAGAGTTGGACCACCTCCTACTACTGCTGAAGGGTCAGTTCAGAATCCTACCACTAGAGATTCACAACCACCTAGCAGAGGTAGAGGCAAGGGTAGAGGTAGTCCAGCAGGCAGCCAAGGCACAGTGAATCAATCAGAGTAAGGAAGTATGTAACACCCCTATGTTCGGTAGTGCGTTCTACTGTTCCGGTGACCAGTGTTGTCCGGACAGCTAGGATGCCTAGAACTACACTTCGTTATGAGTGAGGACACATAAAATAATGAAATACAAGAAAAGAAAATACAAGAAAAACAAAGGAAAAATAATAGCAAAGAAAGGTAACCAAGTTAAGCGAGCCGAGAACCCTAGCGATGGGTGACCTTGAGGAAGTCACGGCGTGGACCGTTGACTAATACGGATTGCGGGAACCCTGGAAAATATTTTTAGGACTTAAAGAGACATCAATTGAAGTATAAATATCATTAGAAATATCAAAGAAAAATTAAATAATTAGTACAAAGAAAAGTGAGAAATCGAAAAATAGACAAAACCCGGTGTTACCGAAAAATCGGGAATGCAACCCGAACAGGGGCGTTATGGTCATTTGACATCCCGAATTGTCTTTTAACCTAAATGTCCATTAAAAATAAATAATATTACACTTGGAAAATATAATGAAAAATTAAATTGGTGGTACCTAAAGTAAATAACAAAAATTAAGGGTTTAATGTGGAATAAATGGGAGTTAAGCTTATTATATGATTAATTTGAGTAAGTGGACCACTAAGAATTATAAAATGGATTAAATATACTCATAAGTGGGCAGATTACTCCCACTCAAACATCATCTTCCTTACTTGGCTCAACCTTGCCGAATTGAAGAAAAGAGAATCCTCCATTGCCGTTTGCATGAAGCTTCATCCTCTCCCTCATTTCACTTCTAATCACCTAGATAGCTTCATTAAAAATTATCCCCACTTCACAAGGAAGAAGTAGATACCAAAATCAAGAAGTTTAGTGAAGGTTTAGCAAGTCCCAACAATAGGTAAGTTTGAGATTTTGAATATTGCTTTGTTAAACTTTGTATACATGTTATGGGTGTGTGCTTTGTGAAGGAATTTTTAAGTTTTGAGGAGTTCTTGATATGTCCAATTTTGGACAGCCATGGAGTTCTATATTTGATGAAGTATTCCTACATTTATTTGATGGGAAATTATGTTGAGTAAGGTGATTAATGTCCTAGTAAGTTAATTCCATGTATATATGTGGTGATTGTGCAATTGGGATGGAAGTTGACGAAATTGTGGGACACTTTGGCATTGTGGAACATTTCGGCAGCCTTGAGACTCCATGATGAATGTATGAATTCATGAAGATATTGGCAGAATTATGACATTGAGGATTGATGGATATGTATATAAATTAGTTGTGGAAATTGTATGAAATAATGAGTAGTGTTTATGTGTATTTGTGGTTGTATTTAGACTTTATGAATTAGAGTTTTAATTGGTGTATTAAGGATGTTTGTATTCTGCCCAAAATGATTTTAATGTGAAGTGGTAAATGGTTTTGGTAATGTACCAAAACAGAATGGGGTTGAGAGGTGGATTTGTAGCAAGGCAAATGTGTAATTGATACATGTTTATGCAATGTATTTAAGGGCAGTATGCATTTTAGCCTATAACTCTAAATATGTAACTCCAATTGGTATGAGACCAATTGGAGGTGAAACTAGGCACAAAATGTGCCAACTTTCATTGAGAAAGCATACCAAAATTCTGCTTGCAAGGTAGCATGAAAAATGACCAATTCGGATTAAGTGCAAATGAGGCCTAAAAATTGACCAATTGGGCAGCAGTTAGTGTTTAGGCCATAACTCACTCAGAACAGGTCCAATTGACCTGAAATTTTAACCATGAATAGTTAAGACCCATACCTACAAGTCTTATGAAGACACCAAAGCCCAGAAATGACCATAAGCAAGTCAAACAGCTTGCACAAGTTCGGGTCCAAAAACTGGCCGAACCAAAGTTGATCAAAATTGACCTAAATTGACCAAATTTGATGCCATTTGACAAGCAATAGTAAAATGACCATAACTTGGTCTACATAACTCAGAATGACCTAAAAGTTTGCCCCGCGTTCCATAAGACATAGATCTACAAGTTTGTAGTTTTGACCGAAACCCGAAAACCGAGGGAACTAGGTTGTCCGGCTAGGTCAAACTAGTATCCCGGAATCCAGCAAGTTGCAATAAAATGCACTAAACAAGGAAATGAAATTGGTAACGTGTACCAACCCTAAAACACTATCGAATGTGACATATTAGTGACACTAAAACCTAATTTACCTAGAACGCATCGAGGGTCGATATATTAGGTGATTAAGCAAATAATAGCTTTCAGTGAATTACTTATCAAGCATTATAGATAGAGACAGTTTAATTTAGTACTGAAACACTTCAAATTGTGTTTCTCAGTTAGTAAAGACTCAGGGAAAGGGAAGGAAACACTGAGTCGGACCGAGAGACGATTATCGAGGTTTGTGCACAACAACTATTTCTTTTGAATTTTTCAATTGAAATGAATTATGACTATTTGTACATTATTGTTTTAAATTGTGGAAATGTGTTTGAATGGATAATTATCACTTGAAAAGCATTGTAAATGGTTTGAAATTGTCAAAAATTATTTGAATGATATTGATGGATACTTATTGATTGAAAAGTATTGGAAATGGTTTGAAACCATAGCTATCATGTATATTGATTGTATTCCTCGCTAGCTTGTCTAGTGGGACGAATTGAATTCCCTCTCTGGCTGAAGTGTTGAGGTGTGTGCCTGTTGAGGACGAATTGGATGAGTACTCATATTTTTGCTAGCTAGCTATGTTAATCCTCATTAGTCATCGACTTTTGGGACGAATTGAATACCTCATTGGCCATCGGCTTTTGGGACGAATTGAACCTTGGAACATGATTTAAGCTGTGTGTGATTTATTGATATGTATTGTGAGATTGTGAAATGAATTTAAACTCTTATTGACATATACTGTCTTTTGAATTCAACCATGATCTGACTTATTGAAATTTATTGTGATATTGAGAAATGGAGTTTAAGTTCTTGTTGACAATTACTGTCTTGAAATTAACTATGGTTTTAAGTATCCACTATTTATATGATTTATGAATTGTGATTTAAATTGTATTTGGTTAATGTTGTGCACCACTGAGACATTGTCTCAGCGATAGCTTTATTCTTTGTCGCAGTAGACAGACAGACAAGCGGAGACTAGGCTGCTAGTACCTCCAGCGAGAGATTTTCGGGTATAATGAGTATACCAATATTTTGCATTTTGTACTGTAATGTATGACCACTGTATGTACATATTGTTTTTGGTTTTGAGCAGTTGTAAATTCAAATTGTACATTGAAGTTGTAAAATAATTATGAGTTATTTTGGCTTGTAAAAATTGTAGTATATTTCTTTTATCTCAGTCTTTGAAAATCACTGTGGATTTGAGTTGAGAAATATGTTGTGTTGAGAAAAATGTTGGAGTTGAGATATGGAAAAATATTGAAGTGCTTTTTACAGGTTTTCTGAAGAACTGTTTTATCCAAAATACAGATGGCACTCTGCCAAAATTTTTACAGAAATTCCAAATAATTCAAATGTGTTAGTTCTATCACTTCAGTTCAAAAAGGTTTTTAACACCTGTAAATAGTGCTCACCACTGTAAAAGAAGTAAGAAAAGTTTTTAAAATCCCTTGTAGTGTATTTAATGGGTTATCAGTAGACGGAGTTGGTAATTCATTAGGTATACTACGGGATCATGTGATGCCTTACAGAGGGGGAGGGTGTGACAAAGTGCATCAGTTAGAGTCTACGCAATGAGACAGAGAGAAGAGGCTGAGACATCTGATGTTGTGGCTAGTACCTTCTCAACTTTTAATCAAGATGTGTTTGTATTATTTGATCCGGGTTCTACCCATTCCTATGTGAGTGCTAGCATCATTGATTGCATTGCTGTTCCATGTATAAAAATGGACTTTGAGGTGTTAGTAACAAGTCCATTAGGATAAGAGGTTAGGGTTAATAGAATGTATAGGGATTGTCCTTTGGTGATCCAAGGACACGCTTTTCTGTCTGATTTCATTGAAATGCCCTTAAGAGATTATGATATCATCTTGGGCATGGATTGGTTAGCCAGGCATCACGCCATGATTGATTGTAGACTGAAGACAATCACTTTTGATCTCCCTCAGTACAGTGAAGTGGTAATACACGGGGAGAGGCAGCTATTGCCATCAAACATCAATTCGGCCACACTAACCAGAAAAATGATTAGAAAGGGGTGTGAAGCATACTTGGGACATGTGGTAGACACCCAAGTGGGGAGTCCAGCATTGAGGGACATCCCTACAGTATATGACTTTCCAGATGTGTTTCCTGATGAATTGCCAGGATTACCTCTAGAAAGAGAGGTGCAATTTGAAATTATTGTTATGCCTGGTGTGGATCCAATCTCCATAACACCATATAGAATGGCACCAGTAGAGTTGAAGGAGTTGAAGGTACAGTTGCAAGAACTACTTGAAAAGGGCTTCATCCATCCTAGTGTGTCACCTTGGGGAGGGCCAGTGTTGTTTGTTAAGAAGAAAGATGACACTCTCCACTTATGTGTTGACTACCGGCAGTTGAATAAAGTAGCAATGAAGAACAGATATCCATTGCCTCGCATTGATGATCTGTTTGATCAGTTAAAGGGTGCAGCTGTATTCTCCAAAATTGATTTGCAATCTGGTTATTATCAGTTGAAAGTGCAAGAGCAGAGTATTCCAAAAACTGCTTTCAGAACTCGATATGGCCACTATGAGTTTCTGGTAATGCCATTCGGGTTAACTAATGCCCCAGCTGCTTTTATGGATCTGATGAACACTATCTTCAGACCATATCTCGACCAGTTTGTGGTGGTGTTTATTGATGATATTTTGATATATTCGAGGAATGCAGAGGAGCATGATAGACATCTGCGGATAGTACTGTAGACTTTAAGGGAGAAACAGCTATACGCCAAATTATCGAAATATGAATTTTGGCTGAAAGAAATCTCTTTCTTGGGATATGTTGTGTCAGCTGAAGGGATGAAGGTAGATTCCAGCAAGGTAGAAGCTATCCTTAACTGGAAGTCGCCTAAGAATATCACAGAAATTCACAGTTTTCTGGGTTTAGCTGGATATTACCGTCGATTTGTGAAAGGATTTTCTATGTTAGCTTCTCCACTGACCAAGCTACTTCAAAAAGATGTAAAATTTTAGTGGACAGATAAATGTTAGTAGAGTTTTGTTGAGTTGAAGAGGTGTTTGACTGAAGCTCCAGTCCTTACTTTACCTACACCGGGTAAAGAATACACAATTTATAGTGATGCTTCTCACAATAGGTTAGGTTGTGTACTGATGCAAGATCAGAATGTCATTGCTTATGCATCACACCAGCTGAAACCGCATGAAAGGAACTACCCAACACATGATTTGGAGCTAGCAGCTATTGTTTTTGCTCTGAAGATCTGAAGACACTATTTGTATGGGGAGAAATGCTACATTTACACAGATCACAAGAGCTTGAAGTACTTAGGCACCTAGAAGGAATTGAATTTGAGGCAGAGGAGATGGTTAGAACTGATTACAAACTATGATTGCTTAATAGACTATCAGCTAGGGAAAGCAAATGTGGTGGCTGACGCCTTAAGTCGCAAGACTATGGCAAGTCTCAGACTTTCTCATTTGTCCATGGTACATGAGTTGAAGCACAACATGCCAGTTTGGAGATTGATGATGAGGGACAGACAGTAGTTGCATGGCATGTACAGCCAGTGTTGATTGATCAGATCAGAATGGCTGCTCAGAGTGATGAAAAATATCAGAAGCTACTGAAAGAAGTCCAGTAGGGCAAGAAACCTGAATTCTTTGTGAGAGATGATGGTTTATTGCTACATCAGGGTAGAATGTGCGTTCCTAAAGATGTGGAGTTGAGACAGATCATGATGAAGGAAGCACATGAGTCTCCTTTTGCTATGCACCATGGTGGAACTAAAATGTACAAAGGGCTGAAAGAGCATTACTGGTGGATGGTTATGAAGAGGGATATAGCTGAATTGGTCTCCAAATGCCTAACTTGTTAGCAAGTAAAGGCAGAACATCAAGTTTTAGCTGGTTTGTTACATCCATTGCCAGTACCAGAGTGGAAATGGGAACGGATAACTATGGATTTTGTGATGGGACTTCTGAGGACATAAAATAGTCATGATACAGTATGGGTTATAGTTGACAGACTGACTAAGTCTGCTCACTTTTTGCCAGTCCGGATGGATTATAGTTTGGAGAGATTGGCTAGATTGTACATAAATGAGATAGTAAGGCTGCATGGAGTGCCAGTAACAATTGTATCTGACATAGATCCTAGGTTCACTTATAGATTCTGGGGAAGTCTTTAGAGAGCCCTAGGAACTAGATTGATCTTCAGCACAACATTTCACCCACAGACAGATGGCCAATCTGAGAGAGTAATTCAGATCTTGGAGGATATGCTACGAGCTTGTGTGATTGAGTTTGAAGGTAGTTGGTATACACACTTGCCTTTGATTGAGTTTGTCACACCTTACCCCTCTGTAAGGCATAACATGATCCCGTAGAATACTTAATGAACTACCGAACTTCACCTACCGATAACTCATTAAGTACCCTACAAGGGATTTTAAAACAATTTTCTTACATTTTGGAAGTGGTGAGCATTTTGGTAGGAATTAAAAACTATTTATTCAAAGTTTAAATACTAATAAAATTTTTTGTCCATTTAAATTTTGCCGCAAATTTTATAAAAATTTTGACAGAGTTCCGTTTATAATTGGAGAAAACAGTTCTTCAAATACCTCCGAAAAACACTTCCAAAAATTTTTCACAACTCCCAACCTCCAATAATTCTCAATCAACTCAATTCAAATCACTTCAAAATAAATCCACAATTAAATCAAAATTCATCATCTCAAAATACTTAATAACTCCATTCACAAGCATAAAATATGAAATTCACATGTACTAATATTAATTTACAGAAGGAAATCCAAAATAACATTATTACAATTTATTTATACAATATTTCTATATTTACATCAAAATTATCTACAAGGGTATAAAATAATACCCGTATAAAAGACCAGAGTAGTCCTCGATTTAATAGCAGCTCACTCTGCTGCTTTCTCCTTGCTCTTATCTGCGATAGCAAAATAAGCTATCGCTGAGTATAAAAATACTCAGTGGTACACAATAAAAATTTAAAATGCAATACATAAATCATTCATTGGTGAAACACAATTTAAATATTTCTCAAATTATCAAAGCTCATAATAACACAATTTAGTCAAACATTTTCATAAACACAGTGTTGCCAAAGTCATACACAACTGAAGTCATGACACAAAATTTCCGATCAATGCCGTGTTGTACACCACGACAAAGCAATCTACAACCCCATTAATCGAAATCAATGAGGGAGGTGGCTAGCTAGCTAATGAGTACTCATCCGATCTCAACCTCAACTGGTAAACCAGAGAGGGAGGAAAATAAACGATCTCAACCCCATAAATGGAGGAGGAATAGTGTGATACTGTCATGCTAAGTGTGAACACAAAATCAATTCAAAACAATTTATTCAAATAATTTATTGGAAATCTGGTAAACTTTCAAAGTCATATTCACAATCATAAATGGCAACACAATTCGTAACTAGCTCAAAAAAAATCAAATTTTCAAGAATCATATATTCAAATAAAAATTACTATGCACAGACCTGACGTGAGTCGCCTTTAGGCCTTGACTCAGTCTCTTCGAGTTTCCAAGTCTTTTCAAATTGAAACACACAATTTCACATGTTTGATACCATAACTTAGCATAAATCCAAAAATAAATTTCACTTCATTTTTACCTAGCTTAAATGTACTAATTTCGACGTTCTCGAAGTTTTTGTGTTTCGGGTTACTATTCACTACACTATTCAAGTCAAATTGTTGACTTTTTAAGGCTTAATAGGTATGGGAACTCCAACTTCACCCACATACCACATTTTGGTCATTAAATTTGTTTGTTTTGGTCATTTTTTGGGTATGGTTCCTAAATGAAAATTGTGTCATTTTATGTCTATTTTCATCCCCAATTGGTGCCATATCAATTGGACTTGTAAAATTTCAGTTTTGGTCCTTCAAAATTGAATTGGTCATGCTGCCATATACCCTCCGAATTTAGCTTCAATTCCAACAATTCAAACACAACTCATTTGGTCACAATTGACCATTTTTCACTTCACAATAGGTCAAACACACCATTTACTCATTTCTCCAAATTTTGCCTCAAAACCCTAGGCCTCCAAACCCTAATCACACTAATTTATTGCATTTAATCACAATTAAGCATTTCAATCTTACTACCACTTTCATACAAGCTTACTAATAATTTTAATTCATTCAAAACACATCATATTCTCATACATCCATGGCTGGCTAAAATTTCCTTTGGTCCTCTACAATTGTTTTCTTTTGATTTTAATTAAATTTCTAGGTTACTCAAACCATAAACATAACCAATAAACTAAAATTTTCAATTTAGATTGCTTACCTCACTTTGATATCCAATCTTCAATTTTTTTCTCCTCTTTTCTTCTTGTTAATTTTCTTTCTCAAGGGAAGGGAATAAGATTTTATGAAGTGATTATGAAAAAATTTGGGATTTGGTAAGGGTTTTAAAGCTTGAAGACAAGCTTTAATGGAGGTTCATCAATGGTGAGGGAGAGGGAGATGGGAGGCGGCAATAAGGAAAAAAAGATGACCCAAAATGATTTTTTTTTCTTTTTATTTCTTTTATGTATTTTAGGTTATGGAAGACCACAAAATCTAAATTAATAATTAAATTAATTAATTTATTTATGGCATCATGCATGAGGTCATGCATGATGTCATCACCTTTTTACTTTTTTATTTTTCTCTTTTTTTTTTTCTACTTTTCTATTAGTTCTTTAATTTAATTCTCGATTCCAAAATTTTCTTTTCTCCGATTTTATTTGTGATTAGGTCAGAGTCACTCGGGTCAATTGACCAAATTGCCCCTCGCCGGTTCATCCCGGTTTGCAAATAATTCCATATTTCTTTTGGCTCCCTGACCTAATTATTTGACTGGCTTAACAGTTCTTTTTCGTGATTTTCTCTTTTCCAATGTGTTCATAAGGGTCCTAATGACCGTAGCGTCACATTTTACGGTTCGAAATTTGAGTTTAAAATGACTTCGCAGTCGTTCCTGAGAAGGTCACCCATCGCTGTGACTCTCGGCTCGTTTAACTTCTTATTTTTTGTTTTTCTTATTTATACTTAACTAATTGAACATTACTAATTATTTGTGTTTATGGTTTCTCTAGTTGTCATAAGTATGGTTCTAATCCCCTTAATTTTCCGGACCGACACCGGTCACCGGAACAGTGAAATCTACCAGGCTATGCAAACGGGGGTGTTACATAGTCTTTTATCAACTCTAACCATCTCCTCTGTCTCAAATTCAACTCTTTCTGGGTGCCCAAATACTTCAAACTCTTATGATCTGTGTAGATGTAGCACTTCTCCCCATAAAAATAATTTCTCCAAATCTTAAGAGCAAACACAATGGCTGCAAGCTCCAAGTCATGTGTCGGATAATTCCTCTCATGCGGTTTCAGCTGGCGTGATGCATAGGCAATAACATTTCTATCTTGCATCAACACACAACCTAACCCATTGTGAGAAGCATCATCAGAACAGTATATTCTTTACCCGGTGTAGGTAAAGTCAGGACTGGAGCCTCTGTCAAACATCTCTTTAATTCATCAAAACTTTGCTGGCATTTGTCCGTCCACTGAAATTTCACATCCTTCCTAAGTAGCTTGGTCAATGGAGATGCCAACATGGAGAATCCCTTCACAAATCGACGGTAGTATCCAGCTAACCCCAGAAAACTGCGAATCTCTGTGACATTTCTGGGTGGCTTCCAATTAAGGATGGCTTCAATCTTGCTAGGATCTACCTTAATACCCTCTGCTGATACTATGTGCCCCAAAAAGGATATCTCCTTCAGCCAAAATTCACATTTCGACAATTTGGCATATAGTTGTTTCTCCCTCAAAGTCTGTAGTATAATCCGCAGATGTCTATCATGCTCTTCTGCATTCCTCGAATAGACCAATATATCATCAATAAATACCACAACAAATTGGTCGAGGTATGGTCTGAAGATAGTGTTCATCAGATCCATAAAAGCAGCCGGAGCATTAGTTAACCCGAATGGCATGACCAAGAACTCATAATGGCCATAGCGGGTTCTGAAGGCAATTTTAGGAATACTCTGCTCTTGTACTCTCAACTGATAATAACCTAATCTCAGGTCAATTTTGGAGAACACAGTTGCACCTCTCAACTGATCAAATAAGTCATCAATGCGGGGCAATGGGTATCTGTTCTTTATTGTCACCTTATTCAACTGCTGATAGTCAATGCATAACCAGAGAGTGCCATCCTTCTTCTTAACAAACAATACTGGAGCTCCCCAAGGTGACACACTAGGGCGGATAAAGCCCTTGTCAAGCAGCTCTTGCAATTGCACTTTCAACTCCTTCAATTCTGCAGGTGCCATTCTGTATGGTGTTATGGAAATCGGGTCCACACCAGGCATAACGTCAATTTCAAACTGCACTTCTCTTTCTGGAGGTAATCCTGGCAATTCATCAGGAAACACATCCGGAAAGTCACATACAGTAGGAATGTCCCTCAGTGCTGGACTCCCCACTTGGGTGTCTATCATATGTGCCAAGTACCTCTCACACCCTTTTCTAATCATTTTCTGCCGGCAAATGAAATAATGTTTGAAGGTAATAATCGCTCTCTCCCATGTATTACTACATCACCATACCGAGGAAGACCAAAAGTGATCGTCTTCGCCTGATCAATCATGGCATGATGCCTGGCTAACCAATCCATGCCCAAGATAATGTCATAATATCTGAAGGGCATTTCAATTAAATCAGACAGAAAAGTGTGTCCTTGGATCACCAAAGGACAATCCCTATTTAACCTATTTACCCTGACCTCCTGGCCTAATGGACTAGTTACTAGCACATCATAGTCCATTGGTACACACTGAATAACAGTAGAACACATCACACTAGAACTAACATATGAATGTGTAGAGCCAGGATCAAATAACACATGCACATCTTGGTCAAGGATGGAGAAATTACCAGCTACAACGTCTGATGTTTCAGCTTCTTCCCTCTGACACATGGTATACACTCTGACTGGTGCGCCACTGGGTACTGGCTGGTTAACAGTGCTTTGACTTCCAGGGGTGTTACCACGACCCTTACCTCTGCCTCTACCTCTAGCAGCTGACTGTGACCCTCTAGGTGCAGAGACTTGGGCTGATCCTTCAGATGTAGAAAAAGATCCAGACCGGCGCAGACTAGTGCAATTTTTAGCAAAATGTCCGCTCCCTTCACAGTTAAAACATGCACCGGTGGCCTTGAAACAAACCCCACCATGAGTCTTACCACAAGTTTCACACTGTTGTACTGATAGAGATCCTCGAGAAGCTTGTTGGGTCGGCTGACTAGACCGGGGTGGTCTTTGGCCAGAAAATCTGCCTCTGCTGGATCTACGGGAGCTGGATCCCCCAAACTGTTTCCTCTTTCCAGAGCCGCTCTCAGATGCTTGTCTCGTAGTCTTTTCAGTCTTTTCTTTCTCTTGAGTACCCTTCTTCACTGCCCCTTCTGATTCTATCCTTTCCAGTTCCAAGGCCTGTGAGATCAATTCAGCGAAATTCTGATGTCTGAAACCCACGACTTGCATCCTCAAATTCGGCCTTAATCCGGACTCAAACCTCTTACATCTATCTCTGGGGGTGGAGACTAAGCTTCCAGCATAGTGACTTAACCTTGAGAAGTCTCTCTCATATTCTGCTATGGTTCTGTCCCCTTGTTTCAAACTAAAAAATTCTTGTAATTTCATATCTACATATGCATTAGGAACCCATTTCTGCCTGAATTCCCTCAGGAAGTCTGTCCATGTCAGCACAGGTGGCTCAACCAGGCTGTGGGGGATGGTCTTCCACCATTCATATGCATCCCCTTGTAACAAGGAAACAGAATACTCAAACTTCATCTCTTCCGTACACTGCAGTTTTCTGAAAACTCGTTCCATTCTTTCCAGCCACTGTTCTGCCTCCAGTGGATCCACAGTGCCTTTAAACTCGGTGGCCCCAAATTTCATCAATTTTTCATATTGCCGAGCTGAGGGCTGTGGTTGTGCTACAGGTACTGGCATTTGAGCTTAGGGTGGAACATTACCCGCCATTTGCTGGAAGAACGTAGCCAACTGCTGTACAAATTGAGCAGGGAACTGCGGTGCTAGAGCAGGAGCTGGAGTGGCTGACCCACTCACGTTCTAGAGTGCTGGGGCTTCCCCTTGAACCTCAGCCTCAACAGATTGTTCTTCGGAATGATCTCCTCCTTCCATTCCGTTTTCCAAAATTTCCTACTTCCTGAGATCAAACACAAGGAGGTTGACCTCCGTTAGTGCATATTCATGATGTAAATATGTCATATGTATCAATTAAGGACACTTGAGCAGTTGTACTTATCAATAAAATGTTCATACACATAGTCAAAATTTATTGAAAAATCATGCTCTGATACCACTAAAACATGTCACACCTTACCCCTCTGTAAGGCATAACATGATCCCGTAGAATACTTAATGAACTACCGAACTTCACCTACCGATAACTCATTAAGTACCTCACAAGGGATTTTAAAACAATTTTCTTACGTTTTGGAAGTGGTGAGCATTTTGGTAGGAATTAAAAACTATTTATTCAAAGTTTAAATACTAATAAAAATTTGTCCATTTAAATTTTGCCGCAAATTTTATAAAAATTTTGACAGAGTTCCGTTTGTAATTGGAGAAAACAGTTCTTCAAATACCTGCGAAAAACACTTCCAAAAATTTTTCACAACTCCCAACCTCCAATAATTCTCAATCAACTCAATTCAAATCACTTCAAAATAAATCCACAATTAAATCAAAATTCATCATCTCAAAATACTTAATAACTCCATTTACAATTATAAAATATAAAATTCACATGTACTAATATTAATTTACAGAAGGAAATCCAAAATAACATTATTACAATTTATTTATAACTGCTCAACTACATTAATAGCAGCTCACTCTGCTGCTTTCTCCTTGCTCTTATCTGCGACAGCAAAATAAGCTATCGTTGAGTATAAAAATACTCAGTGGTGCACAATAAAAATTTAAAATGCAATACATAAATCATTCATTGGTGAAACACAATTTAAATATTTCTCAAATTATCAAAGCTCATAATAACACAATTTAGTCAAACAATTTCATAAACACAGTGTTGCCAAAGTCATACACAACTTAAGCCATGACACAAAATTTCCGATCAATGTCATGTTGTACACCACGACAAAGCAATCTACAACCCCATTAATCGAAATCAATGAGGGAGGTGGCTAGCTAGCTAATGAGTACTCATCCGATCTCAACCTCAACTGGTAAACCAGAGAGGGAGAAAAATAAATGATCTCAACCCCATAAATGGAGGAGGAATAGTGTGATACTATCATGCTAAGTGTGAACACAAAATCAATTCAAAATAATTTATTCAAATAATTTATTGGAAATCTGGTAAACTTTCAAAGTCATATTCACAATCATAAATGGCAACACAATTCGTAACTAGCTCAAAAAAAATCAAATTTTCAAGAATCATATATTCAAATAAAATTAACTGTGCACAGACCTGACGTGAGTCGCCTTTAGGCCTTGACTCAATCTCTTCGAGTTTCCAAGTCTTTTTCAGCTGAAACACACAATTTCACAGTGTTTCAGTACCATAACTTAGCATAAATCTAAAAATAAATTTCACTTCATTTTTACCTAGCTTAAATGCACTAATTTCGACGTTCTCGAAGTTTTTGTGTTTCGGGTTACTATTCACTACACTATTCAAGTCAAATTGTTGACTTTTTAAAGCTTAATAGGTATGGGAACTCCAACTTCACCCACATACCACATTTTGGTCATTAAATTTGTTTGTTTTGGTCATTTTTTGGGCATGGTTCCTAAATGAAAATCGTGTCATTTTATGTCTATTTTCATCCCCAATTGGTGCCATATCAATTGGACTTGTAAAATTTCAGTTTTGATCCTTCAAAGTTGACTTGGTCATGCTGCCGTGAAGGAATGGAAGCGTGAAAAACACAAGTTTATACCATTGAATTCAAAAATTTTCACCTAGGGTCACATGCATCATGCAAGATTTATTTTTATCTATTTGATTTCAATGATAAACAACATATTAAAACTCTTTTAATATGTTTTTGGATCTGTATTTGCCATTTAAGATTTTAAAATTAATCTGATTAATTTTAGAACCCTAGATTAAATCAAGAACGATTACACTAACCTCTTGATGTGCTGCAGCGTGTCTGCGCCTTTGAGATTCGTCTTCAGGACACCAGATGTTGTCCCTCTAGCTTGTCCACACCAAGAACACCTATGGCAGCCCTTGAACAGCTTCTAAAGCCTTTTCTATTAATTAGAAATTCAAGTTCTGCCTTTTAAGAGATTAAAGATGTAAACAGGACACTAGAAACAATTTCTAGCGTTCTTAATTCAAGAGATTGATGGCTAATCTCTTTGAATTGATGAGAGATGAAGAGAAATAGCTGGAGAGGCTCAAAGTGGCGTGAAAATGAGAGGAGAGGCTGCTGGTTATGTTTTCTTTTCATAACCACACTTAAATAGCTAGGTTAACACATTAAACCCTAGCCACATGTCACCTTTTGATTAGCTCTAGGTTTAAGTGACCCAATCACATTGTGCCAAGTGTCAAACCTATATTTAATCTTGATTTTAATCATCTTACATGATTAAAAAAACATTTGGCAAGCTTATGTGTTATGCCATGTGTCACCATCTCATGGTGCCACGTGTCACAATCGTGAAATGACCAAAATGCCCCTGTGTCTTAATTTTGAGTTCTTAACCCAAAATAATTATTTTCTTCTTCTAATTAATTTATATCAAATATAAATTAATTAATTAATCTCTATTAATTAATTTCTCATCAATTAAATTCATATTTAAACACTTTAAATATAAATTTAATTTATACTACACATCCAATAATCTAGATTTGGTTTCAAGTCATGCTAGGGACTTTGCAATTTAATTGCAAACCAAATCTATTTAATTAATCAATTAAACTCTTTAATTAATTAATTAAATCATATTTAAATAGGTGATAACTTGTGTATGTGTGTGACTTACTAGGCTCATCACTAATTGGCAATGAGACATGATATCAACTCTTAATATCATCAGAACTCTTTCTTACCATAAATGATTTCTCTAAATCATTTTATGAACCTCATAGACCATGGTTAACACCTAGCATAGCATGCCATGGCCACCCAATTAATAATAAGGTTTACCTTAAATGAACCTATAATCATATGTTACCATGCACTAGAATCTCTGCTACAAAATCCCAACTCAAGTGGAGTCATGGTTTATATCAAACTCCATTTGCTATGAATATTATGTTCTCTTTTAATTCCAGTTCTTGATTAAAAGATTTTCTCATCGAAACTCTTTTCTCAATAAATCTATCTGTCTGCCAGAACTTGAAACATCAAGAACAATTAAATGAACATAGGATTTTATCTCTATTTACTTAGAGGAACAGATTCCATCTTGATCAACACCTACCTCCATATATAACTAGTAGGAGCCAACACATGCCCATATACCCATACACGTACAAGTATGAAAGCGAGATCAAACTCAAACTACCTATATACAAGATAACTGTGCTATCTCGTGTCTAAAGATTATATGCATCGATATGATTTATGACAAAACATTGACAAGAGTAAACTCCATGTGCTTGTCATAAGTGTCACCGTTCGGCCTACTTATCATTTATAAGTGCCTATCAAGTTTGTTATATGGCATGAGACTCACCATTCCATCTTATTTATATCTCATATAAATAACTTGGGAACAAACATGAATACAATCTTTCTGGATAAGTCATGTCCTTATTATGAAGTATCCTCGATTGAGAACCTATTTATGATACTTTGTGCTAGAAATATTGTCACTCATATTCTTAACAACTTAAGAATAATATTTCTAACAAAATATCAATGGACCTTTTCTATTACACATAAATATATTATGTAAACGGAAAAGTGGAAATGCCTTTTATTATTAAAAATATGTACAAGATACATACTAAATGATATGCTCTAGGGCATACTACTAACAATCTCCCACTAGCACTAGAGCCATTCATTACAATATCTTAGACCTATCTTCTCAAGATGTCACTAATCGAGTCTGTGACATAGGCTTAGTGAATGGATCAGCTGGATTTTCAGCTAATGCTATTTTCTGCATGGCTACATCGCCTCGCCCAACTATTTCTCTGATAATATGGTAGCGCCTTTCTATGTGTTTGGATTTCTGGTGAGACCTTGGTTCCTTAGCTCAGTATGATCGCTCCATTGTTGTCACGATGTAATGGAACACGACTCAATGGAAGGAACTACTGTAAGTTCATCACGAACTTCTTTATCCAAAGCGACTTCCTTTGCGACATCGATGCGACAATATACTCGACCTCAGAGTGGAATCTGCAATCGTGCTCGCTTGGAACTCTTCCAACCGATCGCACCTCCATTACAAATGAACACATATCCAGAGGTAGACTTTCTATCATCGATATCCGATTAGAAATCGAATCGATAACCATCCAATTGCAAGTCTCCACCTCCATAAATCAAGAATAAATCCTTAGTTCTTCTCAAGTACTTAAGAATATTCTTGACAGCTATCCAGTGTTCCAAACTTGGATTGGATTGATACCTGCTAGTCAAACTAACAGCATATGCGATATCCGGCCTAGTACACAATATTGCATACATTAAACTTCCAATAGCCGAAGCATATGGAATCCTGGCCATTTTATCTCTTTCTTCAGGTGTCTTTGGAGACATCTCTTTAGAAAGATGGATACCATGTCTCACTGGTAACAATCCTCTCTTGGAATCAAGCATGTTAAACCTCTTTAACACCTTTTCCAAGTATAGACTTTGGGATAAACCAATTATTCTTTTCACTCTATCTCTATATATGCGAATCCCAAGAATATAGGTTGCCTCCCCTAAGTTTTTCATGGAGAATGTATTTGACAACCATACCTTTATAGTCGTCAACATACCTGTATCATTACCCATCAACAGTATGTCATCCAAATATAAGACAAGGAAAGTGATAGCACTGTCACTAACCTTCTTATATACACATGGCTCATCCTCATTTTTGATAAAACCAAAAGATTTAATGGCTTCATCAAAACGGATGTTCCAACTCCTCGAAGCTTGTTTCAACCCATAAATGGATCGCTTTAGCTTGCATACCTTGGAACCATCTTGGGATTCAAATCCCTTAGGTTGTTCCATGAAAATGTTTTCTTCAATGTATCCATTGAGAAAAGCTGATTTGACATCCATCTGACAAATCTCATAATCAGAGTATTCAGCTATTGCTAATAAAATCCTAATTGATTTAAGCATGGCAACAAAGCAGAAAGTCTCCTCATAGTCTATTCCTTGCCTTTGGCGAAACCCTTCGCTACTAGCCTTGCCTTATAGGTCTCTACCTTTCCATCGTAACCAATTTTCTTCTTGAAAACCCATTTGTTCCCTATAGGTACAATACCTTCGTGTGGGTCAATAAGATCCCAAACTTGATTCTTATACATGGAATCAATCTCGGATTTCATAGCATCAATCCATTTTGAAGAGTCTATATCTGATATAGCTTCTTCATAGGTAAGTGGATCATCTCCATGATCTACTTCTTCATGAGTAGACAACTCTTGTTCTTCTTCATGAAGAAAACCATATCTCACTGGTGGGTGAGATACCCTGGTTGTTCTACGAGGAACAGCTGTAGATGTTTCATCAACGGGTATTGGTTGACTAGATGGATCTATATCCATCTGATCTGTTGGTTGGTCAGAATTCTCCAATTCTAACTCTATTTGCCTTCCTTTGCCTCCTTCTTGAACAAACTGTTGTTCAAGAAATGTGGCATCTCTACTTATCACAACTTTTGTGAAGTAGGCAAATAAAATAATATCCAAAACTATCTTTTGGATATCCAACAAATTGACCTTTTTCTGATCTGGTCTCCAATTTATCAGTGTTCAGCTTTTTGATATAAGCTGGACAACCCCAAATCTTAACATGCTTAAGACTTGGTTTTCTTCCATGCCATATCTCATAAGGTGTGGAAGAAACTGATTTTGATGGAATCCTATTCAGAATATACAAAGCTGATTCTAATACAAATCCCCAAAAGAAGATTGGCATATTAGTATAGCTCATCATACTACGTACCATATCCAATAGGGTACGATTTCTCCTTTCAGATACACCATTCAACTGTGGCGTTCCTGAAGGAGTTAGCTGAGAAACAATGCCATGCTCTCTCAAGTATTCATCAAATTCAGTACTCAAATATTCACCTCCACGATCTGATCGAAGAGCTTTAATACTCTTTCCTGTTTGATTTTCTACTTCAGATTTAAATTCTTTGAACTTTTCAAAAGGTTCATGTTTGTATTTCATCAAATACAAATACCCAAACCTTGATTTATCATCAGTAAAGGTAATAAAATAATGAAAACCCCCTCTAGCCATTTCTTTAAACGGACCACATACATCACTATGTATTAGTTCCAAAATATTTTCAGCTCTTAGCCCTTGTCCAACAAAGGGTGATTTAGTCATTTTGCCCTGAAGGCAAGATTCACAAGTTGGAGTAGGCTCAGAGCCCAATGAGGATAAAATCCCCATTTTCTCCAATTTTATAATCCTATCTTCTGCAACATGACATAACCTTAAGTGCCAAATATATTTTGAACTTGAGTTGGTTTTCACCATGGCATTGCATTCATTTAGATTCCTATACTCTGGCCAGTGGAAACACTTTCTTACTGGCAATGGAAACACTTTCCTGTTGGTAATGGAAACACTTTCCTGTTGGCAGTGGAGACACTTTCCTTTGCCTTTATCAGCTTTAGTCTTCCTTTTCTGTTTAGCTATTTTCTTGGAAGGACCAGGAATCTGAGGTTTCTTTTTCTTATTGCCCTTCTTCTTATTGGACTTTCCAGTAGAAGAAGATGCAATCAAAGCTACCTCTTTTCCTTTATTGCCTGGCATATTCTTTTGGGCAATAACCAGCATGTTGAGTAAACCAGCTAAGGTGCATTCCTGTTTAGTCATATGGAAATTTGTCACAAAATTCCCAAAAGACTCGGGAAGGATCAAGGATCAAATCCGTCTGTAGTTGGAAATCCATGTTGAAGTCAAGATGTTCCAAGCTGCTCAATCGAATCATCTTGTGGACATGATCCCCAACATTACATCCCTCGGACATCCTCATACGGAATAGCCGCTAGATATCTCATACCTAGCATTCTCTTTGTGCTCACCATACAACTCTTGTAGGTGAAGGAGGATCTCACTAGCACTCTGCATGTTCTCATGTTGCTTCTGTAACTCATTACTCATGGAAGCAAGCATGTAACACTTAGCTCTCATATCATGCTCCTTCCACTTGTCCAAAGTTTCATGTTCCTCTTGTGTGGCCTCTGGAGGTAAGGGACCAGGAACATTTGAATCTAGAACATATCCTATATGTTCAAGGTTCAGACAAGTTTCAAATTTCTTAGCCAATCGATGATTTGGTCCTGTCAACCTATTGTGATCAAGTATGCTTGCAAGGATATTGGATGGTGGTGGTTGTTTTGTGCTCATTTTTATCAGAAAATTAACTGCAGAAAATAACCAGATTAATTATTAAATGTATCATGTAATTAACCAAAATGATTATGGTCTTTTAATCAAATTGGTCCTCCCACTAACTTAGCGAATCCTACACTTCCAAAGTAGAAAACGGAAATCCTAGTTGGATGGATTTCTAGTGAGTGATTGAATTCTTATAATTCTATTGATCATCCTCAGGTACATCCATTATTGGAATTACAATAAACTATAAGTGAGCAACTCTTTGCCCATCACATCTCATGTGAGGTTTAATCCTTTACCTAGCCCCTAATGATCAAAATCTGTGTACATCCATTATTGACTTATCTTGCATTAGTTAAGTTGATCCCATTGAGCCAGTAATTATGCAAATAATTTTAATGTCCTCAGGTACATCCAATATTGGCCACCAAACCATTTACATATTTACAACATCTCATGCTTAACAATTATTCTTAAGAAAATCTCTTAAATTAATTGCATCTCATGCAACTATTTAAAATTTCTTAAAATAATTGCCCCAATAGAGGGCTTATGTTATAATTACTTTAATTATACCATTTCCAACTTAATCATTTGTTTGGAAGATTTTATAGCCATCCTAATTACTATTAAGGTCTCACTTTGCACATTATCCATTTAGCATGCATATATCATATAATTGCATACATTCCCATACATCTCATGCATTCATGGATAAGCAGTAAATATGGTATGATCATGGACTTTCTAAGGGATTCAATTCTGAGCCACCAAGAATTGAATCAGGGCATTCCTAGGTGCATTTCATTCATTCATTTTACAAGAGTTGCTGAAAGAGTACATAATCAACACTTGATCTTGAATTCCTCCCACTGGTCCCACCAATGCTCTTGACCTCCTTGAACTTCTTGCAATCCAATATTACATAGTAATCCTTGGCATACCAAGGCGAATTTACAAGAACTTAAATGAATGAAATTACAACCCAAAAATTTTACAAACTTAATAATACATGCCCAAAATAAATTAAAATAAATTAATTAATTTACAATCCCAAAGAAACATAAAAGAAATAAATCCAATCACATTGGTCTTTTATAGTCCATGATCATCCATCATGCATATCACTATTTAACAATTAAATAAAACATACATACTTAAATTAAATTGAATATCTCATATTCAACTTAAAAATCCAGATTTGAATATGATTCAAATAAATTTAAAAATTCAGATTTGAATCTCATTCAAACAAATTTAAAAATTCAGATTTGAATCACATTCAAACAACTTCAAAAATTCAGATTTGAATCACATTCAAACATTTTTTAAAAAATCAGATTTGAATCACATTCAAATATTTCTTAAAAAATCAGATCTGAATTTTATTGAATCAATTTTAAAAAATCAGATTTAAATATGATTCAAACAACTTTAAAAATTCAGATTTGAATCACATTCAAACAACTTTTAAAATTCAGATTTGAATCACATTCAAACAATTTTTAAAATTCTGATTTGAATCATAATTTAATTGTGTGATTAAAACAACTAATTAAACACTTTAATTAGTCAAAGAATAGGCCTTAGATCATACAACAATTGCAGAATTAAAAGCCAAACCTTGAACCACCCATGGAACCATTGTTACCGCCACCAATGGTGGCTTCACCATGTGTGCCGCCACACCTCTTAATCCAACCAGCAGTGGATCAATCATCTCATGATCAAATCACACAATTAAATCATATAATAAACAATCTAAATGGCAAATAGTGGCTCTGATACCAATTGAAGGAACGGAAGCGTGAAAAACACAAGTTTATACCATTGAATTCAAAAATTTTCACCTAGGGTCACATGCATCATGCAAGATTTATTTTTATCTATTTGATTTCAATGATAAACAACATATTAAAACTCTTTTAATATGTTTTTGGATCTGTATTTGCCATTTAAGATTTTAAAATTAATCTGATTAATTTTAGAACCCTAGATTAAATCAAGAACGATTACACTAACCTCTTGATGTGCTGCAGCGTGTCTGCGCCTTTGAGATTCGTCTTCAGGACACCAGATGTTGTCCCTCTAGCTTGTCCACACCAAGAACACCTATGGCAGCCCTTGAACAGCTTCTAAAGCCTTTTCTATTAATTAGAAATTCAAGTTCTGCCTTTTAAGAGATTAAAGATGTAAACAGGACACTAGAAACAATTTCTAGCGTTCTTAATTCAAGAGATTGATGGCTAATCTCTTTGAATTGATGAGAGATGAAGAGAAATAGCTGGAGAGGCTCAAAGTGGCGTGACAAATGAGAGGAGAGGCTGCTGGTTATGTTTTCTTTTCATAACCACACTTAAATAGCTAGGTTAACACATTAAACCCTAGCCACATGTCACCTTTTGATTAGCTCTAGGTTTAAGTGACCCAATCACATTGTGCCAAGTGTCAAACCTATATTTAATCTTGATTTTAATCATCTTACATGATTAAAAAAAACATTTGGCAAGCTTATGTGTTATGCCATGTGTCACCATCTCATGGTGCCACGTGTCACACTGTGAAATGACCAAAATGCCCCTGTGTCTTAATTTTGAGTTCTTAACCCAAAATAATTATTTTCTTCTTCTAATTAATTTATATCAAATATAAATTAATTAATTAATCTCTATTAATTAATTTCTCATCAATTAAATTCATATTTAAACACTTTAAATATAAATTTAATTTATACTACACATCCAATAATCTAGATTTGGTTTCAAGTCATGCTAGGGACTTTGCAATTTAATTTCAAACCAAATCTATTTAATTAATTAATTAAACTCTTTAATTAATTAATTAAATCATATTTAAATAGGTGATAACTTGTGTATGTGTGTGACTTACTAGGCTCATCACTAATTGGCAATGAGACATGATATCAACTCTTAATATCATCAGAACTCTTTCTTACCATAAATGATTTCTCTAAATCATTTTATGAACCTCATAGACCATGGTTAACACCTAGCATAGCATGCCATGGCCACCCAATTAGTAATAAGGTTTACCTTAAATGAACCTATAATCATATGTTACCATGCACTGGAATCTCTCTGTTACAAAATCCCAACTCAAGCTGGAGTCATGGTTTATATCAAACTCCATTTGCTATGAATATTATGTTCTCTTTTAATTCCAGTTCTTGATTAAAAAGATTTTCTCATCAGAAACTCTTTTCTGAATAAATCTATCTGTCCTGGCCAGGAACTTGAAACATCAAGAACAATTAAATGAACATAGGATTTTATCTCTATTTACTTAGAGGAACAGATTCCATCTTGATCAACACCTACCTCCATATATAACTAGTAGGAGCCAACACATGCCCATATACCCATACACAGTACAAGTATGAAAGCAGTATCAAACTCAAACTACCTATATACAAGATAAGCGTGCTATCTCGTGTCTAAAGATTATATGCACTGATATGATTTATGACAAAACATTGACAAGAGTAAACTCCATGTGCTTGTCATAAGTGTCACTGGTTCGGCCTACTTATCATTTATAAGTGCCTATCAAGTTTGTTATATGGCGTGAGACTCACCATTCCATCTTATTTATATCTCATATAAATAACTTGGGAACAAACATGAATACAATCTTTCTGGATAAGTCATGTCCTTATTATGAAGTATCCTCGATTGTGAACCTATTTATGATACTTTGTGCTAGAAATATTGTCACTCATATTCTTAACAACTTAAGAATAATATTTCTAACAAAATATCAATGGACCTTTTCTATTACACATAAATATATTATGTAAACGGAAAAGTGGAAATGCCTTTTATTATTAAAAATATGTACAAGATACATACTAAATGATATGCTCTAGGGCATACTACTAACAGACCATACACCCTCCGAATTTAGCTTCAATTCCAACAATTCAAACACAACTCATTTGGTCACAATTGACCATTTTCACTTTACAATAGGTCAAACACACCACTTACTCATTTCTCCAAATTTTGCCACAAAACCCTAAGCCTCCAAACCCTAATCACACTAATTTATTGCATTTAATCACAATTAAGCATTTCAATCTTACTACTACTTTCATACAAGCTTACTAACAATTTTAATTCATTCAAAACACATCATATTCTCATACATCCATGGCTGACTAAAATTTATTTTGGTCCTCTACAATTGTTTTCTTTTGATTTTAATTAAATTTCTAGGTTACTCAAACCATAAACATAACCAATAAACTAAAATTTTCAATTTAGATTGCTTACCTCACTTTGATATCCAATCTTCAATTTTTTTCTCCTCTTTTCTTCTTTCTTTCTTGTTAATTTTCTTTCTCAAGGGAAGGGAATAAGATTTTATGAAGTGACTATGAAAAAATTTGGGATTTGGTAAGGGTTTTAAAGCTTGAAGACAAGCTTTAATGGAGGTTCATCAATGGTGAGGGAGAGGGAGATGGGAGGCGGCAATAAGGAAAAAAAGATGACCCAAAATGATTTTTTTTTCTTTTTATTTCTTTTATGTATTTTAGGTTATGGAAGACCACAAAATCTAAATTAATAATTAAATTAATTAATTTATTTATGGCATCATGCATGAGGTCATGCATGATGTCATCACCTTTTTACTTTTTCATTTTTCTCTTTTTTTTCTACTTTTCTATTAGTTCTTTAATTTAATTCTCGATTCCGAAATTTTCTTTTCTCCGATTTTATTTGTGATTAGGTCGAGTCGACTCTAAGGTCAATTGACCAAATTGCCCCTCACCAGTTCATCCCGGTTTGTAAATAATTCCATATTTCTTTCGGCTCCCTGACCTAATTATTTGACTGGCTTAACAGTTCTTTTTCGTGGTTTTCTCTTTTCCACTGTGTTCATAAGGGTCCTAAGGACCGCAGCGTCACATTTTACGGTTCGAAATTTGAGTTTAAAATGACTTCGCAGTCGTTCCCGAGAAGGTCACCCATCGCTGTGACTCTTGGCTCGTTTAACTTCTTATGTTCTGTTTTTCTTATTTATACTTAACTAATTGAACATTACTAATTATTTGTGTTTATGGTTTCTATAGTTGTCATAAGTATGGTTCTAATCCCCTTAATTGTCCGGACTGACACCGGTCACCGGAACAGTGAAATCTACCAGGCTATGCAAACGGGGGTGTTACAGAGTTTGCTTATAACAACAGCTACCAATCAAGCATTGGGATGCCTCCATATGAAACTTTGTATGGCAAGAAGTGCAGAACTCCCCTATGTTGGGATGAAGTAGGTGAAAGGAAGATGATTGGGCCAGAAATTGTTCAGCAGACAGAGGAAAAGATCAGATTGATCGGCGATCGACTCAAGGCTGCATCAGACTGTAAGAAGCCCTATGTTGATATGAAGAGAAGAGATATTGAATATGCAGTGGGTGATAAGGTATTCCTCAATGTTTCTCCTTGGAAGAGGATTATGAGATTTGGCAGAAGGGGGAAACTGAGTCCTCGTTTCATCGGACCATATGAGATTCTGGAGAGAGTGGGTCCTTTGGCATATCGGTTAGCATTACCTCCAGAACTAAAAAGGATACACAGTGTCTTCTATGTGTCCATGTTAAGGAGGTACGGATCTGACCCATCTCATGTACTGTTAGTTGAAGAGATTGAGGTAAATCCAGACCTCTAATATGAGGAACAACCCATAGAAATTCTGGCATATGAGGAATAAATAGATACACCTAGTTAAAGTACCGTGGAACCATCATTCAGGCCAGGAAACTACTTGGGAACGTGAAGAGGACATAAGGAGACAGCACCCACAGCTATTCAGAAAATGATGCCAGGTAAAATTTTGAAATGAAATTTATTTTAAGCAAGGGGGGGGGTGGGGGGGGAGGGAGAATTGTAACACCCCTATGTTCGGTAGTGCGTTCTACTATTCTGGTACCAGTGTCTGTCCGAACAGCTAGAATGCCTAGAACTACACTTAGATATGGGTGAGGAGACATAAAATAATGAAATACAAGAAAAGAAAATATAAGAAAAACAAAGGAAAAATAATAGCAATGAAATGTAACCAAGTTAAACGAGTCGAGAACCATAGCGATGGGTGACCGCACCGGAAAGTTGTGGCATGGACCGTTGACTAGCCCTGGACTGTGTGGAACCCTGGAAAATATTTTTAAGACTTAAATAAAAGTTTATTGAATTATAAATGTCATTAGAAATATCAAAGAAAAATTAATTAATTGGTACAAAGAAAAATGAGAAATCGAGAAAACGACAAAACTCGGTGTTACCGAAAAATCGGGAATGTAACCCGAATAGGGGCATTGTGGTCATTTGACACCCTGAGATGCCTTTTGACCTAAATGTCCATTAAAAATAAATGTTATTAAACTTTGAAAATACCATGAAAATTAAAATGGTGGTCCATTATGTAAATAGTGAAAAAAATTGAGGTAAATGTGAGAAATTAAAAACTTGGAATAAATAACAATTTTATTTCTTTAATGCTCCACTAACCTTAACTTTGGGACACCTTAAGGGACACTTGGAATGTTGAAAATCCATCTTCAACCTCACTTTGCAAAACCAGCCGAATCCTTTCTCCCAAGGTCCATCCATGGCGTCCACACTCCAAGCTCAAGTTCACCATGTTCTAGCAACTTTTTCCACTAGGTTCCTTCATTAACTTTGCTCCTCACCTTGCAAGGAAGAGTTTGATAGCAATTTTAAGAAGTTTAGTGAGGTTTTGATCAAACTTCAAAAGTGGTAAGTGAGTGTTTTTAATTCTTGTTTCATTAAAAGTGTAACCAAGGTTGTGGGTAGTTGATTTATGGAAGAATTTTTGAAGTTTGATGTTTTAATGGAGATGTACATTTTGGCAGCCATGGAAATTCAGTATATGTAGCTTGTTTTTACTTGTTTATGGTTGTTTAAGATGTTGTTATTGATGGCAGCATGGATATGTGTATAATGGTTTGGAATTGGGTATGTAAATAGGGTATGTTCATGTAGTTAAATGATGTAAATGGACTTTAAAAAATTCTATATTATAGTGTGCATATTGAGAATGGTTGTAAGCTGTCCAAAATAACAAAAAATGTGTTGTTAAAGGTGTTAATGGTAAGGTACAAACCAGAATTGGCATGAAGGAAGTAATTTGGTAAGTGTTGAATATGTAATTGGTAAGTGATGAGGAATGTGTAGTAGGGCAGTGTATGTTTTGGCTTAGAACCTTAAGTGTGTGACTCCAATTGGTATGGACCAATTGGAGGTGAAACTAGGCACAAAAAGTGCCAACATTACCAATTGGAGGTAAAACTAGGCACAAAAAGTGCCAACTTTCATTGAGGAAGCTTACCTAAATTCTGCCTAGAAGGTGACTTGAAAAAATGACCAAATCCGGATTAGTGACTTGAAAGCCTGAAAATTGACCATTTGGGAAGTAGTTAGTGTTTTGGCCATAACTCACTCAAAATAGGTCTAATTGACCTAAAATTTTTATCATGAATAGTTTAGACATAGATCTACAATTCTTATGAAGACACCAAAGCCCAGAAATGGCCAGAACCAAGCCAAATAGCTTGCACAAGTTCAGGTCCAAAAACTGGCCGAACCAAAGTGACCTAAAAATGACCTAAAGTTACCATATTGATGCATTCTGTCCAGCATTAGTAAATTGACCATAACTTGGTCTACACAACTCAGAATGACTTGAAATTTTGCCTCACGTGCAATAAGACATAGACCTACAAGTTTGTAGTTTGGACCAAAATCTGAAAACCGAGGGAACTAGGTCATCCGGCTAGGTCAAATTAGTGTACCGAAATCCGACAAATTACAATAAAATGCAATATACTTGAAAGTGAATTTGGTAACATGTACCAACTCCAAAAGGCTATAAAATGTGACATATTGGTAATATTAAACCTAATCCACTTAGAGTGCATCGAGGGTCAACATTTTAGGTTGACTAAGGAAAATAATAGAATTCAGTAAATTCATTATTAAGCCTTATTATTAGAAATAGTTTAAATGAGTATTGAAACACTTTAAATTGTGTGTTTTAGTTAGCAAAGACTCAAGGAAGGGAAAAGAAACACTAAGTCAGGGCCAAGAGACATTTAGCAGAGGTTTATGCACAACGGTTATTTCTTTTGAATTTTTCAATTGAAATAAATTATGACTATTTGTATGTTATTGTTTTAAATTGTGGAAATTTGTTTGAATGGATATTTGATGGATACTTATTGCTTGAAAAACATTGCAAATGGTTTGAAACCACAGCTATCATGTACATTGATTGAATTCCTCGCTAGCATGCCTAGTGGGACGAATTGACTTTGAATTCCCTCTCTGGCTGAAGTGTTGAGGTGTGTGCCTGTTCAGGACGAATAGGATGAGTACTCATATTTTTGCTAGCTAGCTATGTTATTCCTCACTAGCCATCGGCTTTTGGGACGAATTGGACTATGGGATCATGATTAAGCTGTGTGTGTGATTTATTGATATTTATTGTGATATTGTGAAATAGAATTTAAATTCTTTATGACATTCACTGTCTTTGAATTTAACTATGGTTTTAAGTATCCACTATTTATACGACTTGTGATTTATGATTTAAAGTTGCAATTTGTTAATGTTGTGCACCACTGAGACATTGGCTCAGCGATAGCTTTTCATTGCTGTCACAGGTAGACAGACTGACAGGGCAGCAGACTAGGCTGCTAGTGCTACATTGAGAGTTCATCGGGTATATTGAGTATACCATACTTTGCATTTTGTATTGTAATGTATGTTCACTGTATGTATATATTGTTCTTAGTTTTGAGTAATTGTAAATTAAAATTGTACATTAAAATTGTAAACTAAATTTGTAAATTATTTTAGCTTGTAAATATTGTGATATTTTTCTTTTATCTCAGCTTTTGAAAACACTGAAAAATTATTGTGAATTTGAGTTGGCAAATGTTGAGAAACTTATTGTGTTGATTGGATATTGGAGTTTGGGGATTGAACAAAATATAGGAAGTGCTTTTTATAGGTTTTTGAAGAACTGTTTTATTCAAAATACAGATGGCACTCTGCCAAAATTTTTACAGAAATTATTAATTCTTCAAATGTATTATCTGGTTTCACTTCAGTTAAAAATTTTTTTAACACCTGTAAATAGTGCTCACCACTGTAAAAAGAAGTAAGAAAAGGTTTAAAATCCCTTGTAGTGTATTTAATGGGTTATCAGTAGACGAAGTTGGTAATTCATCAGATATACTACGGGATCATGTTATGCCTTACGAAAGGGTAGGGTGTGACATGTTTTAGTGGTATCAGAGTTAGTTTTTAAATTCTATTTTGACCTGTAATTTGAATATTCTTTCTTCATAGTACAACTGCTCAATGTCATTATTTGATACATACAGTACATTATATTATAAATATGCACTAACGGGAGAAAATCTCCTTATGTTATTTGTTCAGGAGGTTTACGATCCTCGAATTGACTATGGAAGAGGGTGATCGTTCAGTCGATCAATTGATAGAGGCTGAGGTGCAAGGGGATGCCCCAGCCCTACACAATGTCAGTGGATCAACAGCACCAGCCCCCTCAGTACCACAGTTTCTTGCTCAGTTCGCTTAGCAGATGGCTACAATGTTCTAACATATGGTTAGTAACATGCCTACTCAAGTCCCACTGCAGACACCAGTGGTACAACCACAGTCTTCCTCTAGGCAGTATGATAAATTGATGAGATATGGAGCTACTGAGTTCAAGAGGACAGTAGATCCTTTAGAGCCATAACAGTGGTTAGAGAGAATGGATAGGGTGTTCAAGAAGTTACATTGTACAGAGGAGCTCAGATTTGAATATTCAGTGTCTCCGCTACAGGGGATGCATATAACTGGTGGAAAACCATTCCCCATAGTCTGGTAGAACCTTTAGTGCTAACATGGAATGATTTTATACAGGAGTTCAGACAAAAATATGTCCTTGATGCTTATGTGGACCAGAAGCTGCAAGAGTTCCTAAGTTTGAAACAGAGGAGTAGATTGGTGGCTGAATATGAAAGGGAATTTTCTCGCCTGAGCCATTATGCAGTAAGTCTACTTTCTACCAGCAGGGAGAGATGTAAGAGGTTTGAAACCGGCTTGAAGCCCAGTATCAAATTACAAGTGGTCAGATTCAAACATAACAACTTCTCTGAGCTTATTTCTCAAGTACTAGAGTTAGAAAGAATTGAATCTGAAGTGGACCTTGAGAAAAAGAAATCAGAGAAGACAAAAAAAGAGGGAAAGTCAGTAGAACAGAGTTCCAGTGGTCCTACTGGAAAGAGGAAGAATCATGGGGGACACAGCAGGGGTGGTAAGAAGTCTAGTAGGGGAAGGTTTTCTAGACAAAAACCTCCTCTATCTAGTCAGCAGAGTACCAGAAGTTCCTACCCTCCTCGCCAATGTGAAACTTGTGGAAGAAATCATGGTGGGGTGTGCTACAAGGCCATAGGAGCCTGTTATAACTGTGGAGGCACAGGGCACTTTGCCAAAGACTGCACCAGTACTCGTAGAGTTGGACCACCTCCTACTACTACTGAAGGGTCAGTTCAGAATCCTGCCACCAGAGGTTCACAACCACCTAGTAGAGGTAGAGGCAGGGGTAGAGGTAGTCCAGCAGGCAGCCAAGGCACAGTGAATCAATCAGAGCAAGGAAGTGCATCAGTCAGAGTCTACGCAATGAGACAGAGAGAAGAGGCTGAGATATCTGATGTTGTGGCTGGTACCTTCTCAACTTTTAATCAAGATGTGTTTGTATTATTTGATCTGGGTTCTACACATTCCTATTTGAGTGCTAGCATCATTGATTGCATTCCTGTTCCATGTACAAAAATGGACTTTGAGGTGCTAGTAATAAGTCCGTTAGGACAAGAGGTTAGGGCTAATAAAATGTATAGGGATTGTCCTTTGGTGATCCAAGGACACACTTTTCTGTCTGATTTTATTGAAATGCACTTCAGAGATTATGATATCATCTTGGGCATGGATTGGTTAGCCAGGCATCACACCATGATTGACTGTAGACTGAAGACAGTCACTTTTGATCTCCCTCAGTACAGTGAAGTGGTAATACATGGGGAGAGGCAACTATTGCCATGAAACATCATTTCGGCTGCACTAGTAAGAAAAATGATCAGAAAGGGGTGTGAAGCATACTTGGCACATGTGGTAGACACCCGAGTGGGGAGTCCAGCATTGAGGGACATCCCTATAGTATATGACTTTCTAGATGAGTTTCTTGATGAATTGCCAGGATTACCTTCAGAAAGAGAGGTGCAGTTTGAAATTAATGTTATGCCTGGTGTGGATCCAATCTCCATAACACCATATAGAATTGCACCAGTAGAGTTGAAGGAGTTGAAGGTACAGTTGCAAGAACTACTTGAAAAGGGCTTCATCTGCCCTAGTGTGTCACCTTGTGGAGCGCCAGTGTTGTTTGTTAAGAAGAAAGATGGCACTCTCCGCTTATGTATTAACTACCGGCAGTTGAATAAGGTGACAATAAATAACAGATATCCATTGCCTCACATTGATGATCTGTTTGATCAGTTGAAGGGTGCAGCTATATTCTCCAAAATTGATTTGCGATCTAGTTATTATCAGTTGAAAGTGCAAGAGCAGAGTATTCCAAAAACTGCTTTCAGAACTCGATATGGCCACTATGAGTTTCTGGTAATGCCATTCGGGTTGACTAATGCTCCAGCTGCTTTTATGGATCTAATGAATACTATCTTCAGACCATATCTCGACCAGTTTGTGATGGTGTTTATTGATGATATTTTGATATATTCGAGGAATGCAGAGGAGCATGACAGACATTTGTGGATAGTATTGCAGGCTTTAAGGGAGAAACAACTATACGCTAAATTGTCAAAATGTGAATTTTGGCTGAAAGAAATCTCTTTCTTGGGACATGTTGTGTCAGCTGAAGGGATCAAGGTAGATTCCAGCAAGGTAGAAGCTATCCTTAATTGGAAGCCACCTAGGAATATCACAGAAATTTATAGTTTTCTAGGTTTAGCTGGATATTACTGTCGATTTGTGAAAGGGTTTTCTATGTTAGCCTCTCCACTGACCAAGCTGCTTCAGAAAGATTTAAAATTTCAGTGGACAGATAAATGTCAACAGAGTTTTGTTGAGTTGAAGAGGTGTTTGACTGAAGCTCCAATCCTTACTTTACCTACACCGGGTAAAGAATACACAATTTATAGTGATGCTTCTCACAATGGGTTAGGCTGTGTACTAATGCAAGATTAGAATGTCATTGCTTATGCATCACGCCAGCTGAAACCGCATGAGAGGAACTACCCAACACATGATTTGGAGCTAGCAGCTATTGTTTTTGCTCTGAAGATCTAGAGACACTATTTGTATGGAGAGAAATGCTACATTTACATAGATCACAAGAGCTTGAAGTACTTAGGCACCCAGAAGGAATTGAATTTGAGGCAGAGGAGATGGTTAGAACTGATTAAAGACTATGATTGCTTAATAGACTACCAGCTAGGGAAAGCAAATGTGGTGGCTGACGCCTTAAGTCGCAAGACTATGGCAAGTCTCAGAGTTTCTCCTTTGTCCATGGTACATGAGTTAAAAGCACAGCATGCCAGTTTAGAGATTGATGATGAGGGACAGATAGTAGTTGCATGGCATGTACAGCTAGTGTTGATTGATCAGATCAGAATGGCTGCTTAGAGTGATGAAAATTATCAGAAGCTACTGAAAGAAGTCCAGCAGGGCAAGAAACCTAAATTCTTTGTGAGACATGATGGTTTATTGCTACATCAGGGCAGAATGTGCGTTCCTAATGATGTGGAGTTGAGACAGATTATCATGAAGGAAGCACATGAGTCTCTTTTTGCTATGCACCCTGGTGGAACTAAAATGTACAGAGGGCTGAAAGAGCATTACTGGTGGATGGGTATGAAGAGGGATATAGTTGAATTTGTCTCCAAATGCCTAACGTGTTAGCAAGTAAAGGCAGAACATCAAGTTCCAGCTGGTTTGTTACATCCATTGCCAGTACCAGAGTGGAAATGGGAATGGATAACTATGGATTTTGTGATGGGACTTATGAGGACACAGAATAGTCATGATGTAGTATGGGTTATAGTTGACAGACTGACCAAGTCTGCTCACTTTTTGCCAGCCCGAATGGACTATAGTTTGGAGAGAATGGCCAGATTGTACATAAATGAGATAGTAAGGCTAGCTAGCTATGTTGTTCCTCACTAGCTATCGGTTTTTGGGACGAATTGGACTATGGGATCATGATTAAGCTGTGTGTGTGATTTATTGATATTTATTGTGATATTGTAAAATGGAGTTTAAATTCTTTATGACATTCACTGTCTTTGAATTTAACTATGTTTTTAAGTATCCACTATTTATACGACTTATGATTTATGATTTAAAGTTGCAATTCGTTAATGTTGTACACCATTGAGACATTGGCTCAGCGATAGCTTTTCATTGCTGTCGCAGGTAGACAGACTGATAGGGCAGCAGACTAGGCTGCTTGTGCTACATTGAGAGTTCATCAGGTATATTGAGTATACCATACTTTGCATTTTGTATTGTAATGTATGTTCAGTGTATGTATATATTGTTGTTGGTTTTGAGTAGTTGTAAATTAAAATTGTACATTGAAATTGTACATTAAAGTTGTAAACTAAATTTGTAAATTATTTTGGCTTGTAAATATTGTGATATTTTTCTTTTATCTCAACTTTTGAAAACACTGAAAAATTATTGTGAATTTGAGTTGGAAAATGTTGAGAAACTTATTGTGTTGATTGGATATTGGAGTTTGGGTACTGAACAAAATATAGGAAGTGCTTTTTACAGGTTTTTGAATAATTGTTTTATTCAAAATACAGATGGCACACTGCCAAAATTTTTACAGAAATTATTAATTCTTCAAATGTATTATCTGGTTTCACTTCAGTTAAAATTTTTTTTAACACCTGTAAATAGTGCTCACCACTGTAAAAAGATGTAAGAAAAGGTTTAAAATCCCTTGTAATGTATTTAATGGGTTATCAGTAGACGAAGTTGGTAATTCATTAGGTATACAACAGGATCATGTTATGCCTTACCGAAGGGTAGGGTGTGACAAATGGGACCGAGTCACTATGGATTTTGTTAGTGGTCTACCTCTCACCCAGAAGAAGCATGATGCAGTATGGGTGATAGTTGATAGATTGACAAAGTCAGCACATTTTCTGCCAGTTAGGACTGACTACTCACTGTAGAAGCTAGTAGAATTGTAAGAGATTTTTAGATTGCATGGAATCCCACTTTCCATCATATCTGATCGAGACCCAAGGTTTACATCGAGATTCTGGAAAAAGTTGCAAGAAGCCTTGGGCACACAACTCCGCTTTAGCACAACTTTTCATCCTCAGACGGATAGACATTCGAAACGAGTAATCCGGGTAAACCTAAAAACTAATTGAATTTTCACAATTAATAAATTGAAATGATAGTAACAATGTGAATTATTGGATAGATTCTGGAGGATATGCTGAGGAGTTATGTCATTGAGTTTGAGGGGAGTTGGGATAGATACCTTCCGCTGGTAGAATTTGCATATAATAATAGCTACCAAGCTAGCATTCAAATGGCCCCATATGAGGCACTGTATGGGAGGACGTGTAGAACCCCAGTATGTTGGACTGAATTGGGTGAAGATAAGCTGGTAGGACTAGACCTGGTGAAACAGACTGAGGAGAAAGTGAAGATAATCAAAGCTAACTTGAAGGTTGCCTCAGATAGACAAAAATCTTATGCCGACTTGAAGAGAAAAGAGATAGAGTATGCAGTTGGTGATAAAGTGTTTCTCAAAGTCTCACCATGGAAGAAAGTACTGAGGTTTGGAAGAAAGGGTAAGTTAAGCCCCAGGTTCATTGGCCCATACGAAATCATTGAATGTGTGGGACCAGTGGCCTATCGGCTAGCTTTACCACCATAACTGGATAAGATCCATAATATATTCCATGTGTTTATGCTAAGAAGATACCGCTCAGACCCTTCACATGTCATCTCCATGGAAGAGATTGAAATCCAACCGAACTTGACATTTGCAGAAGAACCTACACGGATACTGGCTCGGGAAGTGAAGGAACTGAGAAATAAACAAATTCTACTAGTGAAAGTACTTTGGAGGCACGATAATACCGTGGAGGCAACTTAGGAAAGTGAAGAGATGATGAGGCAACAATTCCCTCAACTGTTTGCATTAGGTAAATTTCGAGGATGAAATTTTTATTAGAGGGGAAGATTTGTAACATCCTCACTTTAGCTAGTCCATACAGTCTACTGTTCTGGCAACCAATGTAGGTCTGGGTAGCTAGAATGTTTGAAATTATAATTAGACTAGAGTGGGGAGTTATAAAGAAACCAAATAATGCTCATAAAAATCAAGGAAAATTTTTAGGAATGAAATGCACTAAGGTTAAACGAACCGAAACTCCAGTGATGAGTAACCCGAAGGGGAAGTGACGGTGAAGGCTGTTAACATCCATAAACTCGAGGAAAAATTCATAAAATAATTTTTGGAACTCCAGAGAAGGGTCATTAAGGTTTCTAAGGCATTAGAATGCCAAGAAAATGCTTAGAAATTTTTTTCAATCAATACAGACAATTTTAGCTCATTAAGCTAAACAGAGGGCATTTTGGTCATTTCGTCTTTAGAGATAATTTTTGGCCAACTTGTCCAGTTAAATAAATAATTTATATGACATAAAATATGAATAAATATTGTTAAAAATTTAATTGGAATTAAATAGGCAAGAAAAGAATGGAAAATGAGAGAAATTGGACTTATGACATCATAATGATGTCATTATAATCCTCCCACCTAATCAAATGTTGAAACATGGCACAAATTTATTTAAAAGACTTAATGGGTAGAAAAAGGAAAGAAAAAAAAATCAAAAGCTCCTTCTTTCTTCTTCAAGCCGAAACCCTCTCTCCCATTGTCCACCATTATCAAGCTTACCAAAGCTTGATTTCTTTGGTTTTTCACCCATTAAAGCTTAAGTTCCCAACACAAAAACTTGCTCTTTCATCTTGGTGAATCTTTTGGGAGCAAAAAAAAGTGTAAAAAGGTTGAAATTCACTCCATTAGAGGTTAGTGACTTAACTTGCCTTTCCTCTTTCAATTCATGTTGATGGAGTATAATTGAGTGTAAATTTATGAAGAAACTTGTTAAACATCATGTGTATGCCCACCCTAAATTTTTGGCAGCCTTGAACTTGGTTGAGTTTTGAAGATTTCTTAGAATTAAAATGATATTGTGGCTGCCCTTAACACTAATATATTGATTAGGAAGGTGAAGTGCAAGTAATGCAACAATCTAGAATGGTGGAGCTAGGGTTTAGACCCAAATTGAGACTTTGTTCATGTATTTGGTGAAAGAGAGTTTTAATGGTCAATTACTGACCATTGGGCTGTGTGTGAATAAGAAATGAAGTGGTTTGTTTAGTGGGAATTGAAGTTAGTGCGGCTGCCCTTGGTGACCTGCAGGATTGGGCATGAGTCTAGCAGGTTTGAGCTGCAATAACTGGAGTTGTAGAGGTTCAATTGGTGCAAGGCCAATTGGAAATGAAACTAGACACATAATGGCACAACTTTGGTGAAGAAACCATGCCCAGAAAACCAAACCAAGTTGACTTAAAGATTGCCCTAATCCGGGTGACCTGCATTCTACCTAGGCAAAATGACTAAATAAATAGTATTTATTCATTTGGTCATAACTCAGTGTAGAAAGGTCCAATTGACCTGAAATTTTACCAAAAAATAGCTGAGACATATCTCTACAACTTTCATGAAGAAACCTAACCCAAATTTTGACCATAACATGTTCAAAAGGTGACCTGTAGTCACTGCACAAAACACTATAGATTTGGTCAGTCCAGAAAATCTGGGAAGTTGGCAATCCGACTAGTCATAGTATTTAGGCCATAACTTGAGCTACAAAACTCCAAATGGAGTGATTCAAAAAAAGAAATATAACTAGACACAATAAGGAGCAACTTTCATGTTGACAACTTTGCCAAATTCCCACAATAAGAATGACTAATGGAATAGTAAACACAAAGCTTGAAATCTGAAAATTTTGAACAATTAACATTAAGCTTAGAAATGGTATTGGCAACAAATTCCAACAATTTTAGAATGCAAAATGTGGTATGTTGGGAATATTAAAACCAATGTACCTATTATCTATGCAAAAGTCAACATTTTTGTTGACTAATGAAATGAATAGTAACACCTAAACTTGAATTTCAAGAATTGTATAATTTAAGAGTGTAATATGCCCTAGTACACCTAGCAAGATTGGTTTGGATAGGTTGGCATGCCAATAGGGTTCTGTTAGCAGTACTGCATATGGCTTCATGCCATTCTGTGTTTTATGGCCTTACGTGCGATTCTGTGATAAAATAGCCTTTGGCTATGTTAATTGAGCTATCATACTTGAATTTTATCCCTGATGATTATTACGGCTTATTAGCTGTTCTGTTGCACACCGGGAGACACAATGTGACCGATGGTCTGATGGTCTGAGGTACTTAGTACCCAGTGTCAGTTTATCCGTTTATCCTTTCCAGTCGACTAGTAGGGGTTACTCGGGCAATGAAAATGAATCTTACAAAATTTTAATCGAATAATACTGCAATAAATACCAGAAATTAAGTCTACCTAAAATGTAAACATACATTCTGCATATTTATGTTATTTTATATTGTTACCACTAAGCAGAATTGCTTAGCACATCGCTTTTGCGATGCACAGGTACTGGAGACATAGCTGGGGAGTCTAGCAGACCTCATACTGGGTGAGCTTTCAGATTTGCACACAGAGTTTAGAGTCACCTCACACTTGCAGTGCATTGGTAGGACATTAGGCTATTTTTGGTCTTTTGTATTTGTAAACTTTTGTTATGTATATCTTAAACGCATGTAATTATGCTTTTGATGTAATTATTTATGAACCATGTTTAACAATAATTTGAGTTTTTCTTATGGAGTTGAGTATGATATGAATGAATTGAATTTTTGAAATATTGATGTCATTTGAGAAATTTTGGAAAGATGTTGGTGGTTGAATGAGATTGAAATTATGATTATATTGGAAGTGTTTTTAACAGATTCAGAAGAATTGCTTTTTCAATTTAGAGCCGGCACTCTGCCGAATTTTCTATAAAATTTGCAAAAAATTCAGATTAATCAAAATTATAAATAAATGAATTAAAAAGAGTAAATTGTAATGAAAATATGATTTGGTGCTCCGGCACACTGTGTGGCATATCTTGCTTGGCTACACTGTAGACGGGTAAGGGGTGTCACAGATATCTTATTCTTTTGCTTTATATTACGTAGACAAAAAAAAATGTTCAAGAAAAACAAAAAAACTTTTTCCTTTTCATAGAAAAATGTGGCATATCACAAGCACAAAAAGGTAGTGTTATTATCAAATAGAACAAAAAGAAGATGATGAGAAGTAGTAGTTGTATATGTAGAAAAGTTGGAGAGAAAAGTGAAAAGAAAGGTCTTCATGTTAAGGAGGAAGAAGGGTAGCAGTTATAAAGGCCATGTAGATGACTTTCACAGTATTCACTTGCCTATTATCGCGCTTTTCGCTGATTGTAAAAATTTATGTTTAAGTTTTATTTATTTATTTATTTATTTTTAAGTTGAGGTGTCTAATAGGTCTGAAATTTAATTAAACTGTATGATAGGCAAAAAACTAATTAGTACTGGTGCGTGATAACATATTTGGCTACTTTATGATTAACATTAGGCAAGCATCTATCTAATGCAACTTCTCTCTTCGTTTACATTATCTTTCAAATGTCTGAGTATCCAAGTTGAATAGCAAAACAAGTGGCCTCACGTAATTTTAGTGCCTCCATGATATTAGGGCAAGTGATGCATTTATATTGCTTAGCCAAATAATGCAGGAATTAGCCATTTGCATCATGATAGACAATCCCTACTGCCTCACGCATGCCTATTGACCAATTGCCCCATCAAAATTAAATTTAATTATACTGGGAGTGGTGGGACCATAATATATGCCCCACACTTTTTCTAATTTTATTGCTCTTAACTAACCTCAATATTATTAATGATTCAAATTTAATATATGAACAATTTAATTTTTATGGGATAAGTGGACAATATTAAATAGGAAAATAATTTATGAAAGAAAATTTATAAGTTTAAAGGTGTGTGTATAAAAAGAGAGATATACTTTTAAAGGATGTGTAAAGAGACGGTGCTTAGAGAAACAGAGACTGGAAGAGTGAGAGAGAATAATAATAGATGGTAAATTAGTGTTAAGAATGAATATTAGTCTTTTAAAGGTTTAAAGTTAACTTTAGAGAGAATTAGTCAAAAAGATAGGGAGGGAGAGGGAGAGACTAGATATAGAGAGAAAGGAATAATAATGTTTGGATATATTAGTGTTGAAATATAATCTTTTAAAAGTTCAAATTTAGAGAGAAGTAGAAGGGGAGAGAGAGATGGTTCATGTCTCGAATTACACCAACACCAAAACAACGTAATTTTGGTTTATTTATTAATTTAATAGGTATAAAATAATTCAAATAATAAATAACTATATTTTACAAAGGAAAAAATTAATTTGATTATATCATAATTTAAAATAATAGTAAATTATTTAACATTCAGAGCATATATTTATTATCTAATGTTATAATTTTATTTCTATTATAAAAATTAACTTAGTTTTTTTAAAGTATAAATAACTATATTTTTTTAATATATTTTATATATTGATTATATCATATTTTTAATTAATATATTAATTTTAGAATAATCATAAATAAATAATTATATTTACAACATTATGAAATGTAATAATTAGCATAAATTTTTTATAACAAGCCTGAAAATGAGCCCATTCAAGAGCTTGGTTCATGATCCAATTAACAAGACTAACTCGGCCAAGGGCTAGTTCCGAGTTAGAACCAGTGGTTCAAGGCCCTTGGCAAGGTTGAACCGAAACATGCCCTTTTACCGACGGTTCAAGCTGGTTCTGGCTCATTTCCCTTTCCAAGTCATATTGAAGGTAGTTTCGATTTCAGTTTTTGATGGTTTTGGTTTCGGTTGGGCCTCAGTTTTGTCCAGTTGAAGATGGTTTCGGTCTTATTCCGATTTTCAAAAAATAATTTTTATCAATAATAAAAATTAATTACATTGATTATTAGAAAAAATTAAATCAATTGTAAGTTGAAGATAAATTTTTGTTAACAACTTGTATTTTTACTAATATATAAATTTGTTACAGTAAATTGTAATAACATAAAAAAATACAATGGAAATTATACAAATATATTAACCTTGATGGAAATAAAAAAAAATTATTTAGTTTGAAGAGGAAGGAAAAAAAGGGCTTCAAATTAATTATGTTATTAAACTAAACTACCTATGTATCCTCTTGGATAGAGGAATTAAAGCCATCATAGTTCACTTACCGTGTGTTAACAACTTTTCCTCACTAACTCTGACTGGTCCCGGATGTGCCCATGCTATGACCTATGAATTCTTTATCTATGGACTCAATTGCTTTATGTGTTGCATGAGTATCAACTTTGGTCCAATTCTCTTAATAAGAATGTGCTTGTAAAGTTTGTAGAACCATACTAGAATACTTTTTGTTTAGTATAAAATTTTCTTTATAAGTGATGGATTGATTGTTACAGTTGATATTGGAAGTGCCAAAATTTCTCTTGCTAATTTTGATAATATTGGAAATTATGATTCATAGTGTTTTTCTGATATAGTTGTTGGTCTAGGCCAATGAAGCACTGCCTTAACTTTTTTTTATCAACACACACCCCATCTTTAAACATTGTATGGCCTAGGAAAGCCACACTATCTAACCAGAACTCACATTTTGGGAACTTGGAATATAGCTTGTGTTCCCGTAAGGTCTGAAGGACAATTCTCAAATGCTACTCATGCTCCTCCCTACTCTTTGAGTACACTAGAATGTCATTAATGAACACTATAACAAAATGATCTAAGAAAGGCTTGAAAACTCTATTCATGAGATCCATAAAAGTGGCTGGAGCATTAGTAAGACAAAAAGGCATTACAAAAAATTCATAGTGTCCATACCTAGTCTTGAAGGAAATCTTGAGTATGTCTACCTTCTTGACCCTCAATTGGTGATTACCAGATCAAAGATCAATATTGGAAAAACACTTTGCACCTTGAAGTTGGTCAAACAGGTCATCTATGCATGGAAGAGGATACTTATTATGCACAGTCACCTTATTCAATTACTTATAATCAATGCACATTCTTAAAGATCCATCCTTCTTTCGCATAAATAACACAGGAGCACCCCATGGAGAAACACGAGGGCGAATAAACTCCTTATCTAATAGGTCCTGCAACTACTCTTTCAACTCTTTAAGTTCTGCAGGTGCCATACAATAAGGTGGCATAGATATGGGCTTAGTTTAAGGAACTAAGTCTATTCCAAACTCTTCCTCTCGCTCTGGGGTTAACCTGATAAATCTTCTGGAAACACATCAGGGAACTCCTTAACCACTGTAATATTATCCAAACCAGTACCTTCTGCCTGAATGTCTCTAACATAAGTCAGATACCCCTTACACTTCTTTCGCAACTATCACCTAGCACTCACTGCTGAGATAAGATTACTAGTGGCTATGCTATGATCTCCCTGAAATTTAATTCTGCCTCGCTAGGAATTTTAAAGAATACAACATTATTATGACAATCCAATGAAACATGATAAGTGGCTAACCAGTTCATGCCTAAAATCACATCAAACTCAAACATATCCAAAGAAATAAGATCTGCAGCTAATTCCCTATCTCTAATCTGAACCAGGAAGGAGTGGAAGCATGAAAAATTATTAGATTAGAACATTGAATTCAAAATTTTTCTTTTAGGGTCTCATGCATCATGCAAGATTCAATTTTTACCTATTGATTTCAATGTTCAATTGCATATTAAAACTCTTTTAATATGTATTTGGATCTATGTTTGCCATTTAAGATTTTTAGAATTAACAGATTAATTCATTAGAACCCTAGATTAAATCAATAACATGTGCACTAACCTTTTTGATGCACTGTAGTTGTGTTTGGTATCTTTGTGAAGCACCTAGGACCCCAGATGTTATCCCTTTAGCTTGTCCACACCAAGATCACCAGTGGCAGCCCCTTAAACAGCTTCTTAAGCCTTTCCAATCAATTAGAAATTAAGTTTTGCCTTTAGAGATGTTATAGGACACTAGAAACGATTTCTAGCAATTTTAATTCAAGAGAATGTTGGCAATTCTCTTTGAAATGATGAGAGATGAAGAAGAAGAGATGAAGAAGAAGACAAGGGTGGTGGCACCTCTTTGGGAAAATCAGATTGCATTTTTTTTTCTTTCATCCTTTCCCTTATATAGCTTGGTCATCACTTAAAACCCTTGTCACATATCATCTTCTGATTGGCTCTTAGTTTAATTGACCCAATCACATTGTGCCAAGTGTCAAACTTAGATTTAATTTTGACTTTGATCATCTTACATGATTAAAAGACAAATGGCGAGCTTATGTGTAGTGCCATGTGTCACCATCTCATGGTGCCACATGTCACCTTGTGAAATGACCAAATTACCCTTGTGTCTTAATTTTGAGTTCTCAACCCAAAATAATTATTTCTCTTCTTCTAATCAATTTATATCAAATATAAATTAATTAATTAATCTCTATTAATTAATTTCTCATAATTAAATTCATATTTAAACACTTTAAATATAAATTTAACTTATATTATACATCCAATAACCTAGATTTGGTTTCAAGCCATGCTAGGGACTTTGCAATCTTATTGCAAACCAAACATATTTAATTAATCAATTAAACTCTTTAATTAATTAAATTAAATCACATTTAACTTGGTGATTACTTGTGTATGTGTGTGACTCATTAGGCTCATCACTAATTGGCAATGAAATATGATATCAACTATTAATATCATCAGAACTCTTTCTTACCATAAATAATTTCTCTAAATCATTTTATGCACCTCATAGACCATGGTTAACACCTAGCATAGTATGCCATGGCTACTCAATCAGTAATAAGGAATACCTTAAATGAACCTTTTATCATATGTTACCATGCACTAGAATTTCTCTGTTACAAAATCTCAATTCGAGCTGGAGTCATGGTTTATGTCAAACCCCATTTGCTATGAATATTATGTTCTCTTTTAATTTCAGTTCTTAATTAAAAAGATTTTTTCATAAGAAACTCTTTTTTGATTAAATCTATCTGTCCTGTTCAGGAACTTGATACATCAAAAACAATTAAATGAATATAGGATTTTATCCCTATTTACTTAGGGTAACAGATTCTATCTTGATCAACACCTACCTCCATATATAACTAGTAGGAGCCAACACATGCCCATATACCCATACACAGTACAAGTATGAAAGCAGTATCAAACTCAAACACCTATATACAAGATAACTGTGCTATCTCAGGTCTAAAGATTATATGCACTAATATGATTTATGATAATAGATTGACAAGAGTAAACTCTATGTGCTTGTCATAAATGTCACTGGTTTAGCCTACTTATCATGCATAAGTGCCTATCATGTTTGTTATATGGCATGAGACTCACTATTCCATCTTATTTATATCTCATATAAATACATTGGGAAAAAACATGAATATAATCTTTCTGGATAAGTCATATCCTGTGTGAAGTATCCTCGATTGTGAACCAATTTATGATACTTTGTGCTAGAAATACTATCACTCATATTCTTAACAATTTAAAAATAGAATTTCTAACAAAATATCAATAGACCTTTTCTATTACACATAAATATATTATGTAAATGGAAAAGTAAAAATGTCTTTTATTAATAAAGCATGTACAAGATACATACTAAATGATATGCTCTAAGGCATACTACTAACAATCTCCCACTAGTTCTAGAGCCATTCATTACAATATCTTAGACCCATCTTCTCAAGATGTCGGTCTAGCTGAGTTTGTGACATAGGCTTAATGAATGGATCAGTTGGATTTTCAGCTGATGCTACTTTTTGCATGGCTACATCGCCTCGCCCAACTATTTCTCTGATAATGTGGCAGCACCTTTCTATGTGTTTGGACTTCGGGTGAGACCGGGGTTTCTTAGCCTGTATGACTGCTCCATTATTGTCACAGTAGAGTGGAACTGCTGACTCAATGGAAGGAACTGTTACAAGTTCTGTCACGAACTTCTTTATCCAATAGCTTCTTTTGCAGCATCTGATGCAGCAATATACTCAGCCTCTGCAGTGGAATCAGCAGTCGTACTCTGTTTGGAACTCTTCCAACTGATTGCACCTCCATTACAAATGAACACATGTCCAGAGGTAGACTGTGACACCTCTCACCCGTCTATAGTGTAGCCGAGCAAGGCATGTCACACTCGGTGCTAGAGCACCCTATCTTATCTTATCTCAATTTATTACTTCTTAATTATCACATTCAATTTTCATTAAATTTCTGTGGAGAAACTAACGGAGTTTCCCCTCATTTCTTAATAATTTGACGATTTCCCACCTGTGTACAACAATTACAATTATCTTTGTATATATTCTCAAATTCGTTTTCTCATTCAGGACATCAATAAGTATCACTTATATAAATACATAAGAAATTCAAATCATTTTCATACATACACAATTCAAATTTGAAATTTTAAACTATATTAATTTACATCATGTGCACATTAAATGTACAAAAATAAATAATTTACATTACATATCCAAAATTTAATTACAATGATCAAAAATAAAATACAAGCTGATAGACGCTACCAAAATATGCACTGCTGAGGAGGTGACACTCGGAACCCAAATGCAGATCAAAACTTTTAATCTCACAGTCTATGGTTTACTGGGTTCTCTGGCCAAATCTTTAGTACCTACGCTTGCAAAAGCGACACGCTAAGCATAAAGCTTAGTGGTGCCAAAAATATAAGAAAATATAATATGTAAATAAAAGTAAAAATTTCCTAGTTATTGTGCTTATAAGAAATAAATAATTACTAACTTATTGTTTAGTCGAAGGCTAATTATATCTTATGATATTAACTCTTTTTAGCATTTTATTAATCGTTCTCATGATGATTTTGAGCCTCTTTTTATTGACATCATTCTTATTCTTTATCTTGATATTTAATTTCCTTACTTCCTTTATTAATCAATTCAATTACCTTTATATTTTTCCATGCCCAAGTAACCTATACAAATTGATCGAACTGGATAAACGGGTAAACTAGCACTGGGTACCAGGTACCTCGTGCCGTCACACCATCGATCACAATAGAACTTCAATTCCTCATTATACTTAGCCAAATGGTCACTAATTGACCATTAGAACTTCCATTCACCAACACATGAGAAAAATCCAAATTTTGTTCACCAAACCCTAACTCCAACAACTATAATTCTTCATACACACGCAATCAATGCATTAATCCATCAAATTCATGTTCAATTGCTTCCATTTACAACTATAATTCAATTTTATCCTTGATACCCTAAGGTACCATAAGGTTGCCGAAATTAGAGGGGTACATAACTTATGATTTTTTTTTTCAATTTCTTGCAATTCCTAATCCAAATTAAGTCCTTAAACATGTATTGAAAGAAAGGAAGAGAGATTGGTCACTAACCTTGTGAGCAGAATTTTTCCACTCCAAATTCCTTCACTTTCTTAGCTTTTCTTAGTAGCCAGACACTTGCTCAAGATGTAATATCAAGTTTTTATGAAGGAAGGTAGAAGTTTTATGGTGTATTTACAAGGAAAATCTAGTGAGAAGAATAAGCATCCATGGAGGGAAAGAGAGATGTGTTCGGCTGGAAATGGGAAAGAGAAGAAGCAGATTGTTTTCTTCAAATTTTCTGCCCATTTTGTGCTTTTAATTAAGTTTATAGATAGGTGTCACAATATGATTGGGTGAAGGCATTTTAATGACATCATGTGATGTCATAATTCTAAATTTCCTTCATTTCTTTCCTTTTCTTTTCTACTCATTTTCAATTAAATTTTTAGCAATATTTATTCACATTTTATGTCATAATAATTATTTACTTAATTGGACAAGTCAACCAAAAATCATCTGTAACACCCCTATGTTCGGTAGTGCGTTCTACTGTTCCGGTGACCAGTGTTGTTCGGACAGCTAGGATGCCTAGAGCTACACTTCGATATGAGTGAGGAGACATAAAATAATGAAATACAAGAAAAGAAATACAAGAAAAACAAAGGAAAAATAATAGCAAAGAAATGTAACCAAGTTAAGCGAGCGAGAACCCTAGCGATGGGTGACCATGCCGGAAAGTCACGGTGTGGACCGTTGACTAGCCCTGGACTGCGGGGAACCCTGGAAAATATTTTTAGGACTTAAATAGACCCCTATTGAAGTATAAATACTATAAGAAATATTAAATAAAAATTAAATAGTTAGTACAAAGAAAAGCGAGAAATCGAAAAACGGACAAAACTTGGTGTTACCGAAAAATCGGGAATGCAACCCGAACAGGGGCATTGTGGTCATTTGACACCCAAGTTATCTTTTGACCTAAATTTCCATTAAAAATAAATAATATCACACTTGGAAAATATAATGAAAAATTAATTTAGTGGTACCTAATATAAATAGCAAAAATGGGGTTCAAATTGGGTAATTAACATTTAAAACATATAATATAGTTAAATTAGGGTGAGTGGAGCACTATGGATTAAATTAAACATTAAGTGGGCAGATGTAAACCCACTAAACACTTCATCATCTTCATTCCTCCTTCCATGCCGAAATGAAAAGCTTAAAATCCTCCATGGCCGTTTTGCTTAAAGCTTCATAATCTCCTCCATTTTCACCTCCAAACACCAAAGTTTCTTCACTAATCTTGATCCCCACCTCACAAGGAAGAAGTAGATACTAAAATCAAGGGAGTTTGGTGAAGATTTAACAAGCCTCAACAATAGGTAAGTGTTTAAATTGATTTATTTCTTAAGTAAAGTTTATGGGAAGCTTGAGATCATTGAATTGATGAAGAAATTTTGAGATTTTGGTGAATTGTTATTATGCACTAGTTTAGGAAGCCATGGCAATTTAAGAACTTGAATTATTTTCACATACATTTGATGGGTATTAGTGTTGATTAAAGTAAATCAAAGTTTAGTAGGTTAATTAGTGATGTATGTTAAATTGAACGCTTGAATTGGAAATTTTTGTTGAATTTGGAATTGTATGCGCGATTGTCTAAATGGACAGCCATGGGATTGTACACTAAATGAAATATTATTACATGTATTGTGGAGAATTAACTTTGACTAATGTGATTCAAAGTTTTGGTAAGTTAACTTCATGTATATGGAATGGTGACCAAGTGAAAAATTTGAGTTTGAAGGCAATTATGAAGGTATACCATTGCGGCAATTTGTTAACTCTTGAAGAATGCTGGAATTCATGCTTGGTTTATGGAATAATAATGTTGAATTGTGATACTGGTTATGGCAGTTTGAGTGTATGTATGATGGTGTGAGGTTGGACATGTAAAAGTGTTATGGTTAGGTGATTGAATTGTTGTAAATTGGGTTTGAAAAATTTTGTACCAAATGGTGCACATTAAATGTAATTGTAAGCTGAAAAAATGACCTATAATATGTTTTGAATTATGTTTAGGTTATGGTACAACCAGAATTGGCTTGAATGTTGAGTTTAGTAAGTGTTAAAAGTGATCCTTGATGTGTGTGAAAGAAATGCAATAAGGCAGTTTGTGTTTTAGGCCTAGAACTTTAAGTGTGTGGCTCCAATTGGTATGAGACCAATTGGAGGTGCAACTAGGCACAAAATGTGCCAACTTTCATGAAGGAAGCTTGCCAAAATTCTGCTTGCAAGGTAGCTTGAAAAATGACCAAATCCGGATTAAGTGCAAATAAGGCCTGAAAAGTTACCATTTGGGCAGCAGTTAGTGTTTAGGCCATAACTCACTCAAAACAGGTCCAATTGACCTGAAATTTTGACCATGAATAGTTAAGACCCATATCTACAAGTCTTATGAAGACACAAAAACCCAGAAATGATCATAAGCAAGTCAAAAAGCTTGCACAAGTTCGGGTCCAAAAACTGGCCGAACCAAAATTTACCTAAAATGACCTAAAATGACCAATTTTAGTGCAATTTGACCAGCAATAGTAAAATGACCATAAATTGGTCTACATAACTCAGAATAACCTGAAATTTTGCCCCGCATTCCATAAGACATAGATCTACAAGTTTGTAGTTTTGACCGAAACCAGAAAACTGAGGGAACTAGGTCGTCCGGCTAGGTTAAACTAGTATCCCGGAATCCAGCAAATTGCAAGAAAATGCAGTATACACGGAAATGAACTTGGTAACATGTACCAACCCTAAAAGACTATCGAATGTGACATGTTAGTAACATTAAAACCTAATTTACCTAGAATGCATCGAGGGTCAATATATTAGGTTGATTAAGCAAATAATAGCATTCAGTGAATTACTTATCATGTATTATCGTTAGAGACAGTTTAATTTAGTACTGAAACACTTTAAATTGTGTTTCTCAGTTAGCAAAGACTCAGGAAAAGGGAAGGAAACACTGAGTCAAGGCCAGGAGACAGTCATCAGGTTTGTGCACAATAGCTAATTCTTTTGAATTTTTCAATTGAAATGAATTATGACTATTTGTACATTATTGTTTTAAATTGTAGAAATGTGTTTGAATGAATATTTATTGCTTGAAAAGCATTGTAAATGGTTTGAAATTGTGAAAAATTGTTTGAATGATATTGATGGATACTTATTGATTGAAAAGCATTGGAAATGGTTTGAAACCACAGCTATCATGTATATTGATTGTATTCCTTACTAGCTTGTCTAGTGGGACGAATTGAATTCCCTCTCTGGCTGAAGTGTTGAGGTGTGTGCCTATTGAGGACGAATCGAATGAGTACTCATATTTTGCTAGCTAGCTATGTTATTCCTCATTAGTCATCGACTTTTGGGACGAATTGAATACCTCATTAGCCATCGGCTTTTGGGACGAATTGAACCTTGGAACATGATTAAGCTGTGTGTGATTTATTGATATGTATTGTGAAATTGTGAAATGGAGTTTAAATTCTTATTGACATTCACTGTCTTTTGAATTTAACTATGTTTTGATTATTGAGATTTATTATGATATTGCGAAATAGAGTTTAAATTTCTCGTGACATTTATTGTCTTGAATTTAACTATGGTTTTAAGTATCCACTATTTATATGATTTATAAATTGTGATTTAAAGTTGTATTTGGTTAATGTTGTGCACCACTGAGACATTGTCTCAGCGATAGCTTTTATTCTTTGTCGCAGTAGGCAGAAACAGGCGATGGACTAGGCTGCTAGTACATCCAGCGAGAGATTATCGGGTATATTGAATATACCACATTTTGCATTTTGTACTATAATGTATGTTCACTGTATGTATATATTGTTTTTGGTTTTGAGCAGTTGTAAATTAAAATTGTACATTGAAGTTGTAAAGTAAATTATGAGTTATTTTGGCTTGTAAAATTTGTACTTTATTTCTTTATCTCGGCCTTTGAAAAATTATTGTGGATTGAGTTGAAAAACATATTGTGTTGAATTTTGTTGGAGTTTGAGATTGAGGAAAATATTGAAGTGCTTTTTACAGGTTTTCTGAAGAACTGTTTTATCCAAAATACAGAGGGCACTCCGCCAAAATTTTTACAGAAATTACTAATAGTCCAAACGTGTTAGTTGTTTCACTTCAGTTTAAAAAGGTTTTTAACACCTGTAAATAGTGCTCACCACTGTAAAAGAAGTAAGAAAAGTTTTAAAAATCCCTTGTAGTGTATTTAATGGATTATCAGTAGACGAAGTTGGTAATTCTTTAGGTATACTACGGGATCATGTTATGCCTTACAGAGGGGTAGGGTGCGACATCATCTGAAGACGAAATGATAAAAAATGCCCTCCGTTTGGCTTATCGAGCCAAAATCGTCTGTACCGATGTAAAAATTTTTTCTAAGCATTTTCTTGGCATTCTAAAGCCATCGAAACCTCAATGACTCTTCTCTGGAGTCCCAAAATTATTTCATGAATTTTCTCCCAGGTTCAGGGTTCCTAGCTGCGAGGACCGCAACTTCCCACTGGGTTACCCATCGCTAGGGCCCCAGTTCATTTAACTAGGTTGTATTTCATTTCTAAAATTTTTCCTAAATTTTTCTTACCATTATTTGAGTTATTTATGACTCCTCACTCAAGTCTAAATATTTTTCTAGACGTTCTAGCTGTCTAAACAGATACCCATCACCAAAACAGTAGAATGTACGGAATTGCTACAGTGAGGGTGTTACAACTCTTCCCCTTTAATTTAAATTTCATCCTCGAAATTTACCTGACTTAAGTAATCAAGGAGCTGCTACCACCTTGCTTCTTCACTTCCTTGTGTTGCCACATCAATGTCTGGGTTTGGTTCCTTTCTAACCTCTATGGCATATACCCATGGTGCCATCCTGACTTCGGGCCTTTCGACTGTCTCAGAAATAACCTTCTGTAAAATGTCAGCCGTCTTTGCTCTACTCAGTCTTTTACCCCTTTGAACTATAAGGGCAGGTCTATCAACTCATGCTGGAACTTCTAAATCACTCCTCTGAGGGCAATCTCTTATGAAGTGATCCGTAGCCCCACACTTGAAACACTCTCCAGTTAACAGTCAACACTCTCCTCTATGTCTCCTACCACAGTGCATACATTCAGGCACTAGGGCTGATCCCCTTATTACTGTGCCTGAGGAGCTAGCTATAGATATCCCAGTCTGGCGCCTCTAGCCCTGTGTCTGATCTTGCGAACCAGAACCCTTAAGCTTCTTACTATCAGTTGGTATACTTGACTGCCTTGGTCCAAATTCCCTTTTACGCTGCCTATCTTTCCTATTTTGTTCACTTACTTTAACCCTTTCCACTTTCAATACGGCTTCAACTAATTTTGTGAAGTCCGTAATCGCTAAGGCAATGATCATTATTTTAATGTTGTTATTTAGCCCATCTTCAAACCTTCTGTACCTCTCTACTTTTGTGGGGACTATCTCTCTTCCATAGCGGCTCAGTTTAACAAACTTATTCTCATACTCTGCTACTGATAGCTGCCTCTCCCTCAGACTAATAAACTCTCTTCTTCTATCTTCTAGGTACACACTTCTCACATACTTCTTCTTAAACTCAGCGAGGAAGAAATCCCAAGTTATCAACTCTGGCCAGACGTCACTAGATATGGTGTCCCACCACTGATAGGCATCGTCTTGAAGCAGGGACACAGCACCCTCTAAGTTCTGCTCTGGGGTGCAATGGAGTTGCTTTAGTATCCTTATGATGCGGTCTAGCCAATTCTCGGCCACCACCGAATCATCTTCTTTCTTACCCATAAAGTCCATAGCCCCAAATTTTCTGAGCTTTTCTAAATTTGACTTTTGCTGTGGAGGTGGTGGCGGTGGCATAACTCTGGCCATTTCTCTGAAAAACTTGGCCATTTGCTGAAACATGGCCTGTGGAGGCTGTACAGGGACTTCTGGTGCTGGTGGAGCAGGTTCTCCCCTGCCTCCAGTCTCAGCTGCAGGTGGGGCATGACTCTGCACTTCCTCATCTACTACTCTCTATGACGTGGGGTCCATATCCTAATCAAAATAAGAAAAATAAATAGATCTGCATTAGTGTCACCTCGACTCTTACAAATGCAACGCATGGTATGGACTCTATCTAGACCTAGAAATGCACTAAATCGTGCTCTGATACCACTAAATGTGACACCCCTCACCCGTCTACAGTGTAGCCAAGCAAGGTATGTCACACTCAGTGCCGGAGTACTTTGTCTTATCTTATCTTAATTTATTACTTCTTAATTATTACATTCAATTTTCATTAAATTTTTGTGGAGAAACTGATGGAGTTTCCCCTCATTTCTTAATAATTTGACGATTTCCCACCTGTGTTAAATAATTACAATTATCTTTATATATATTCTCAAATTCGTTTTCTCATTCAGAACATCAATAAGTTTCAGTTATATAAATACATAAGAAATTCAAATCATTTTCATACATACACAATTCAAATTTGAAATTTTAAACTGTATTAATTTACATCATGTGCACATTTAATGTACAAAAATACATAATTTACATTACATATCCAAAATTTAATTATAATGATAAAAAAATAAAATATAAGCTGGTAGACACTACCAAAATATGCACTGCTGAGGAGGTGACACTCGAGACCCAAATGCAGATCAAAACTTCTAATCTCCCAGTTTATGGTCTACTGGGTTTTCTGGCTAAATCTTTAGTATCTACGCATTGTAAAAGCGACGCGCTAAGCATAAAGCTTAGTGGTGCCAATAATACAAGAAAATATAATATGCAAATGAAAGTAAAAATTTCCTAGTTATTGTGCTTATAATAAATAAATAATTACTAACTTATTGTTTAGTCGGAGGCTAATTACATCTTATAATATTAACTCTTTCTAGCATTTTATCAATCGTTCTCATGATGATTTTGAGCCTCTTTTTATTGAAATCATTCTTGTTCTTTATCTTGATACTTAATTTCCTTACTTTCTTTATTAATCAATTCAATTACCTTTATACTTTTCCATGCCCAAGTAACCTATACAAATTGATCGGACTAGATAAATGGGTAAACTAGCACTGGGTACCAAGTACCTCGGGCCGTCACACCATCGGTCACAATGTGTCTCCCGGTGTGCAGACAGAATGGCTAATAAGCCATAAAAGCAATAAGGCATAAAGCCAAGTATAACATCATAATCAGCATAGCCATAGGCTATCATATCACAGAATGGCATGAAGCCATACGCAGTACTGCTATCAGAACCCTATTGGCATAACAACCTATCCAAACCAATCACACTAGGCTTACTAAGGCAATTACACTTTTTAATTATGTAATTCTTTGAAATTGAAATTTTATGGCAACTATTCATTTCATTAGTCAACTAAAATATTGACTTTTTCATAGACAATAGGTATATTGATTCTAATATTACCAACATACCACATTTTGCATTCTAAAATTATTGGAATTGGTTGCCAATTCCATTTTAAAACTTAGGGTTGGTTATTTAAAATTTTCAGATTTCAAGTACTTGGTTTACTGTTCCATTGGTCAATTGTATAGTAAGAATTTAGCAATATTGTCTTCATGAAAGTTGTTCCTTTATGTGTCTTCTTTAATTCCTTTTTTTTGAATCACTCCATTTAGAGTTTTCTAGCTCAAGGTATGCCACTTTGAGCAAGGCTGGCCGGATTGATATCTACCCAGAAATTCTGGTATTCTGCCAAATTTGGTAGTTCAACTTTGGCCTATAATTTCATTTGGTTAAGTCCATAATTAGAGTTTGTGTACAACATAAAAGTTGTTCTAAATTGTCTAAGCTTTTCATTGATATAAATTTCAGGTCAATTGGACCTTTCTACACTGAGTTATGACTAAATAAATGAACACTGTTCATTTGGTCATTTTGCACATGCACAATTGGTGCTACCCGAATTTGGTCAATTTTTAGGGCATCCTAAGTTTATTTTCTGGACAGAGTTCCTTCATCAAAGTTGTGCCATTATGTGTCTAATTTCATGTCCAATTAGCCTTGCACCAATTGAACCTACACAACACAAGTTATAGCTGCCCAAACTTGCTAGACTCACATCTAGACCTGCAGGTCACCCAAGGCAGCACACTCAACCTCAAATCCAAAGCTACAATTTACTTCAATTCCTCATTATACTCAACCAAATGATCACTAATTGACCATTAGAACTTCCATTCACCAAAATATGAGAAAAATCCAAATTTTATGCCCCAAACCCTAACTCCAACAACTACAATTCTTCATACACACACAATCAATGCATTAATCAATCAAATTCATGTTCAATTGCTTCCATTTACAACTATAATTCAATTTTATCCTTGATACCCTAAGGTACCATAAGGCTGCCAAAATTAGAGGGGTACGTAACTTATGATTTTTTTTTTTTCAATTTCTTGCAATTCCTAATCCAAATTAAGTCCTTAAACATGTATTGAAAGAAAGGAAGAGAGATTGGTCACTAACCTTGTGAGCAGAATTTTTCCATTTCAAATTCCTTCACTTTCTTGGCTTTTCTTGACAGCCAAACACTTGCTCAAGATGTAATATCAAGTTTTTAGGAAGGAAGGTAGAAGTTTTATGGTGTATTTACAAGGAAAATCTAGTGAGAAGAATAAGCATCCATGGAAGGAAAGAGAGATGGGTTCGCTGGAAATGGGAAATAGATGAAGCAGATTGTTTTATTCAATTCTTTTGCCCATTTTATGCTTTTAATTAAGTTTATAGATAGGTGTCACAATATGATTGGGTGGGGGCATTTTAATGACATCATGTGATGTCATAATTCCAAATTTCTCTCATTTTTTTTCCTTTTCTTTTCTACTCATTTTCAATTACATTTTTGGCAATATTTATTCATATTTTATGTCATAATAATTATTTACTTAACTAGACAAGTCGGCCAAAAATCATCTCTGAAGACGAAATGACCAAAATGCTCTCTGTTTGGTTTATCGAGCTAAAATCGTCTGTACCAATCAAAAAATATTTCTAAGCATTTTCTTGGCATTCTAATTCCATCGAAACCTCAATAACTCTTCTCTGGAGTGTCAAAAATTATTTCATGAATTTTCTCCCGGGTTTAGGGCTCCTAGTTGCGAGGACCGCAACTTCCCACTGGTTTACCCATCGCTAGGGCACCAGCTCATTTAACTTGGTTGTATTTTATTTCTAAAATTTTTCCTAAATTTTTCTTATCATTATTTGAGTTATTTATGACTCCTTACTCTAGTCTAAATATTTTTTCAGACGTTCTAGCTGTCTGAACTGACATTGGTCATCAGAACAGTAGAATGTACAGAATTGCTACAGTGAGGATGTTACAACTCTTCCCCTCTAATTTAAATTTTATCCTCGAAATTTACCTGACTTAAGTAATTGAGGAGCGATTACCTCCTTACTTCTTCACTTCCTTATGTTGCCTCATCAATGTCTGGGTTCGGCTCCTCTGTAGCCTCCATGGAATATACCCGTGGTGCCACCTTGACTTCGAGCCTTTCGACTGTCTTAGAAACAACCTTCTGTGAAATGTCAGCCTTCTCTACTCTACCCAATCTTTTACCCCTTTGAACTGTAGGGGTAGGTCTATCAACTCATGCTGGAACTTCTAAATCACTCCTCTGAGGGCAATCTCTTATGAAGTGATCCGTAGCCCCACACTTGAAACACTCTCCAGTTAACAGTCGACACTCCCCTCTATGTCTCCTACCACAATGCATACATTCAGGCACTGGGGCTGATCCCCTTGTTTTTGTGCCTGGGAAGCTAGCTATAGATATCCCAGTCTGGCCTCTCTAGCCATGTGTCTGATCTTGTGAACCAAAACCCTTAAGCTTCTTACTATCAGTCGGTATACTTGACTGCCCTGGTACAAATTTCCTCTTACGCTGCCTATCTTTCCTATTTTGTTCACTTATTCTAACCCTTTCCACTTTCAGTGTGGCTTCAACTAATTTTGTGAAGTCCGTAATCCCCAAAGCAGTGATCATTATTTTAATGTTGTCATTTAGCCCCTCTTTAAACCTTCTGACCTCTCTACTTCTGTGGGGATTATCTCTCTTTCGTAGCGGCTTCGTCTGACAAACTCCTTCTCATACTCCTCTACTGATAGCTGCCTCTTTCTCAGGCTAATAAACTCTCTTCTTTTATCTTCTAGGTACACACTTCACACATACTTCTTCTTAAACTCAACAAGGAAGAAATCCCAAGTTATCAACTCTGGCCGAACCTCACTAGATATAGTGTCCCACCACAGATAGGCGTCGTCTTGAAGCAGGGACATAGCACCCTCTAAGTTCTGCTCTGGGGTGCAATGGAGTTGCTTGAGTACCCTTATGATTCAGTTTAGCCAATTCTCAACTGCCACCAAGTCATCTTCTTTCTTACCCATGAAGTCCACAGCCCCAAATTTTCTGAGCTTTTTTAAATTTGACTTTTGCAGTGGAGGTGGTGGTGGTGGCATAACTCTGGCCATCTGTCTGAAAAACTTGGCCATTTGCTGAGCATGGCCTGTGGAGGCTGTACAGGCACTTCTGGTGCTGGCGGAGCAAGTTCTCCCCTGCCTCCAGTCTCAACTGCAGGTGAAGCATGACTCTTCACTTCCTCATCTCTTGCTCTCTGTGACGTGGGGTCCATATCCTAATCAAAATAAGAAAAATAAACAGATCTGCATTAGTGTCACCTTGACTCCTACAAATGCAATGCATGGTATAGACTCTATCTAGACCCAGAAATGCACTAAACCGTGCTCTGATACCACTAAATGTGACACCCCTCACCCGTCTACAGTGTAGCCGAGCAAGGCATGTCACACTCAGTGCCGGAGTACTTTATCTTATCTTATCTCAATTTATTACTTCTTAATTATTACATTCAATTTTCATTAAATTTTTGTGGAGAAACTGACGGAGTTTCCCCTCATTTCTTAATAATTTGACGATTTCCCACCTGTGTTAAACAATTACAATTATCTTTATATATATTCTCAAATTCGTTTTCTCATTCAGAACATCAATAAGTTTCAGTTATATAAATACATAAGAAATTCAAATCATTTTCATACATACAGAATTCAAATTTGAAATTTTAAACTGTATTAATTTACATCATGTGCACATTTAATGTACAAAAATACATAATTTACATTACATATCCAAAATTTTATTATAATGATAAAAAATAAAATATAAGCTGGTAGACACTACCAAAATATGCACTACAGAGGAGGTGACACTCGAGACCCAAATGCAGATCAAAACTTCTAATCTCCCAGTTTATGGTCTACTGGGTTTTCTGGCTAAATCTTTAGTATCTACGCGTTGTAAAAGGGACGCGCTAAACATAAAGCTTAGTGGTGCCAATAATACAAGAAAATATAATATGCAAATGAAAGTAAAAATTTCCTAGTTATTGTGCTTATAATAAATAAATAATTACTAACTTATTGTTTAGTCGAAGGCTAATTACATCTTATGATATTAACTCTTTTTAGCATTTTATTAATTGTTCTCATGATGATTTTGAGCCTCTTTTTATTGAAATCATTCTTATTCTTTATCTTGGTATTTAATTTCCTTACTTCCTTTATTAATCAATTCAATTACCTTTATACTTTTCCAATGCCCAAGTAACTTATACAAATTAACCAGACTGGATAAACGGGTAAACTAGCACTGGGTACCAGGTACCTCGGGCCGTCACACCATCTGTCACAATGTGTCTCTCGGTGTGCAGACAGAATGGCTAATAAGCCATAAAAGCAATAAGGCATAAAGCCAAGTATAACATCATAATCAGTATAGCCATAGGCTATCATATCACAGAATGGCATAAAGCCATATGCAGTACTACTATCAGAACCCTATTGGCATGCCAACCTATCCAAACCAATCACACTAGGCTTACTAGGGCAATTACACTTTTTAATTATGTAATTCTTTGAAATTGAAATTTTATGGCTACTATTCATTTCATTAGCTAACTAAAATGTTGACTTTTTCATAGACAATAGGTATATTGGTTCTAATATCACCAACACACCACATTTTGCATTCTAAAATTGTTGGCATTAGTTGCTAATTCCATTTCAAAACTAAGGGTTGGTTATTTAAAATTTTCAGATTTCAAGTACTTGGTTTACTGTTCTATTGGTCAATTGTACAGTAAGAATTTGGCAATATTGTCTTCATGAAAGTTGTTCCTTTATGTGTCTTCTTTAATTCCCCTTTTTGAATCACTCCATTTGTAGTTTTCTAGCTCAAGATATGCTACTTTGAGCAAGGCTGGCCGGATCGGTATCTACCCAGAAATTCTGGGCAGAATACCATTATGCCATATTTAGTAGTTCAAATTTGGCCTATAATTTCATTTGGTTAAGTCCAGAATTAGAGTTTGTGTACAGCATAAAAGTTGTTCTAAAATGTCTAAGCTTTTCATTTATATAAATTTCAGGTCAATTGGACCTTTCTACACTGAGTTATGACCAAATGAATGAACACTGTTCATTTGGTCATTTTGCACAGGCAGAATTGGTACTACCCAGATTTGGTCAATTTTTAGGGTATCTTAAGTTTGTTTTCTAGACAGAGTTCCTCCATCAAAGTTGTGCCATTATGTGTCTAATTTTATGTCCAATTGGCCTTGTACCAATTGAATCTACAAAACTCAAGTTATAGCTTCCCAAACTTATTGGACTCACATCTAAACCTGCAGGTCACCTAAGGCAGCACACCCAACCTCAAATCCAAAGCTACAATTCACTTCAATTCCTCATTACACTCAGCCAAATGGTCACTAATTGACCATTAGAACTTCCATTCACCAACACATGAGAAAAATTCAAATTTTGTGCCCTAAACCCTAACTCCAACAACTATAATTCTTCATACACACACAATCAATGCATTAATCCATCAAATTCATGTTCAATTGCTTTCATTTATAACTATAATTCAATTTTATCCTTGATACCCTAAGTTACCATAAGGCTGCTGAAATTAGAGGGGTACATAACTTATGATTTTTTTTTTCAATTTCTTGCAATTCCTAATCCAAATCAAGCCCTTAAACATGTCTTGAAAGAAAGGAAGAGAGATTGGTCACTAACCTTGTGAGCAGAATTTTTTCACTCAAAATTCCTTCACTTTCTTAGCTTTTCTTGGCAGCCAAATACTTGCTTAAGATGTAATATCAAGTTTTTATGAAGGAAGGTAGAAGTTTTATGGTGTATTTACAAGGAAAATCTAGTGAGAAGAATAAGCATCCATGGAGGGAAAGAGAGATGGGTTCGGCTGGAAATGGGAAAGAGAAGAAGCAAATTGTTTTCTTCAATTTTTCTGCCCATTTTATGCTTTTAATTAAGTTTATAGATAGGTGTCACAATATGATTGGGTGGGGGCATTTTAATGACATCATGTGATGTCATAATTCCAAATTTCCTTCATTTTCTTTCCTTTTCTTTTCTACTCATTTTCAATTAAATTTTTAGCAATATTTATTCACATTTTATATCATAATAATTATTTACTTAACTTGACAAGTCAGCCAAAAATCATCTCTGAAGACGAAATGACCAAAATGCCCTCCGTTTGGCTTATTGAGCCAAAATCGTCTGTACCGATCTAAAAAATTTTCTAAGCTTTCTTGGCATTCTAATGCCATCGAAACCTCAATGACTCTTCTTTGGAGTCTAAAAAATTATTTCATGAATTTTCTCCTGGATTTAGGGCTCCTAGCTGCGAGGACCGCAACTTCCCACTGGGTTACCATCGCTAGGGCACCAGCTCATTTAACTTGGTTGTCTTTTATTTCTAAAATTTTTCCTAAATTTTTCTTACCATTATTTGAGTTATTTATGACTCCTCACTCTAGTCTAAATATTTCTCCAGATGTTTTAGCTGTCCAAATCGACACCGGTCACCAGAACAGTAGAATGTATGGAATTGCCACTATGAGGGTGTTACATAGACTTTCTATCATCGATATCTGATTGGAAATCAGAATTAGTATAACCATCCAATTGCAAGTCACCACCTCCATATATCAAGAATAAATCTTAGTTTTTTCTCAAGTACTTAAGGATATTCTTGACAGATATCTAGTGTTCCAAACCTGGATTGGATTGATACTTGCTAGTCAAACTAACAGCATATACGATATCTGGCCTAGTACACAATATTGCATACATCAAACTTCCAATAGCTGAAGCATATAAAATCCTAGCCATTTTATCTCTTTCTTCAGATGTCTTTGGGGACATCTCTTTAGAAAGGTGGATACCATGTCTCACTGGTAACAATCCTCTTTTGGAATCAAGCATGTTAAACCTCTTTAACACCTTTTCCAAGTATAGACTTTGGGATAAACCAATTATCTTTTCTCTCTATCTCTATAAATGTGAATTCCAAAAATATAGGTTGCCTCCCCTAAGTCTTTCATGGAGAATGTATTTGACAACCATACCGTTACAGTTGTCAACATACCTATGTCATTACCTATCAACAGAATATCATCCACATATAAGAAAAGAAAAGTGATAGCACTATCACTAACCTTCTTATATACACATGGCTCATCCTCATTTTTGATAAAACCAAATGACTTAATAGCTTCATCAAAACAGATGTTCCAACTCTTCGAAGCTTGTTTCAACCCATAAATGGATCGCTTTAGCTTGCATACCTTGGAACCATCTTGGAATTCAAAACCCCTAGGTTGTTCCATGAAAATGTTTTCTTCAATGTATCCATTGAGAAAAGTTGTTTTGACATCCATCTACCAAATCTCATAATCATAGTATGCAGTTATTGCTAATAGAATCCTAATAGATTTAAGCATGGCAACAGGTGAGAAAGTCTCCTCATAGTTGATTCCTTGCCTTTGGCGAAACCCTTTCACTACTAGCCTTGCTTTATAGGTCTCTACCTTTCCATCAGAACCAATTTTCTTCTTGAAAACCCATTTTTTTCCTATAGGTACAATACCTTCAGGTGGGTCAACAAGATCCCAAACTTGATTCTTATACATGGAATCAATCTCGGATTTCATAGAATCAATCCATTTTGAAGAGTCTATATCTGATATAGCTTCTTCATAGGTAAGTGGATAATCTCCATGATCTACTTCTTAATGAGTAGATAACTCTTGTTCTTCTTCATGAAGAAAACCATATCTCACTGGTAAGTGAGAAATCCTAGTTGATCTACGAGGAATTACAGTAGATGTTTCATCAACAGGTGTAGGTTGACTTGATGGATCTATATCCATTTGATTTATTGGTTGGTCAGAATTCTCCAATTCTAACTCTATTTGCCTTCCTTTGCCTCCTTCTTGAACAAACTGTTGTTCAAGAAATGTGGCATTTCTACTTACCATAACCTTTTTTGATGTAGGCAAATAAAAATAATATCCAAAACTCTTTTTTAGATATCCAACAAATCGACCCTTTTCTGATCTGGTTTACAATTTATCAGTGTTCAACTTTTTGATATAAGCTGGACAACCCCAAATTTTAACATGCTTAAGACTTGGTTTTCTTCCATGCCATATCTCATAAGGTGTAGAAGATACTGATTTTGGTAGAATCCTATTCAGAACATGCAAAGCTGATTCTAATGCAAATCCCCAAAAGGAGATTGGCATATCAGTATAGCTCATCATACTATGTACCATATCCAATAGGGTATGATTTCTCTTTTTATATACACCATTCAGCTGTGGTGTTCCTGGACGAGTCAGCTGAAAAACAATGCCATGCTCTTTCACGTATTCATCAAATTTAGTACTTAAGTATTCATCTCCACAATCTGATTGAAGAGCTTTAATACTTTTTTTTGCTTGATTTTCTACTTCAAATTTAAATTCTTTGAACTTTTTAAAGGATTCATGTTTGTATTTCATCAAATACAAATACCCAAACCTTGATTTATCATCAGTAAAGGTAATAAAATAATGAAAACTGCCTCTAGCCATTTCTTTAAATGGGCCACATACATCACTATGTATTAACTCCAAAATATTTTTAGCTCTTAGCCCTTGTCCAACAAAGGGTGATATAGTCATTTTGCCCTGAAGGCAGGATTCACAAGTTGGAGTAGGTTTAGAACCCAATGAGGATAAAATCCCCATTTTCTCCAGCTTTGCAATCCTATCTTCTGCATCATGACCTAATATTAAGTGCCAAACATATTTTGAATTTGAGTTGATTTTCATCATGGCATTACATTCTTTTAGATTGCTATACTCTAGGTAGTTCCTTTTCCAGTGCCCATCCTATTGGCAGTGGAAACACTTTCCTTTGCCTCCATCAACTTTAGTCTTCCCCTTCTGTTTAGGTATCTTCTTGAAAGGACCAGGAATTTGAGGTTTCTTTTTATTATTGCTCTTCTTCTTGTTAGACTTTCCAGCAGAAGAAGGTACAATCAAAGCTACATCTTTTCCTTTATTTCCCGGCATATTCTTTTGGGTAATAACTAGCATGTTAAGTAAACCAGCGAAGGTGCATTCCTGCTTAGTCATATGAAAATTTGTCATAAAATTCCCAAATGACTCAGAAAGGGACTGAAGGATCAAATCCATTCGCAATTGGAAATCCATGTTAAAATCAAGATGTTTCAGCTGCTCAATCAGCCGAATCATTTTATGGACATGATCCCCAACATTTTGTCCCTCAGACATCCTCATGCGGAATAGCTATCTAGATATCTCATACCTAGCATTTCTGCTGTACTCACCATACAACTCTTATAGGTGAAGGAGGATCTCACTTGCACAATGCATGTTCTCATGCTGCTTCTATAACTTATTACTCATAAAAGCAAACATGTAACACTTGGCTCTCATATCATGCTCCTTCCACTTGTCCAAAGTTTCATGTTCCTCTTGAGTGGCCTCTGGAGGTAAGGGACCAGGAACATTTGAGTCTAGAACATATCCTATATGTTCAAGGTTCAGGACAAGTTTCAAATTTCTTAGCCAATCAGAGAGATTAGGTCATGTCAACCTATTGTGATCAAGTATGCTCACAAGGATATTGGGTGGTGGTGGTTGTTGTGTGCTCATTATTATCAGAAAATTAACTACAGAAAATAACCAAATTAATTAGTAAATGTATCATATATTTAACCAAAATGATTATGGTCTTTTAATCAAATTAGTCCTCCCACTAATTTAGCGAATCCTACACTTCCAAAGTAGAAAATGAAAATCCTAGTTGGATGGATTTCTAGTGGGTGATTGAATTCTTATAATCCTATTGATCATCCTCAGGCACATCCATTATTAGAATTACAATAAACTATAAGTGAGCAACTCCTTGCCCATCACATCTCATGTGAGGTTCAATCCTTTACCTAGCCCTTAATGCTCAAAATCTCAGGCACATCTATTATTGACTTATCTTGCATTAGTTAAGTTGATCCCATTGAGCCAGTAAACATGCAAATAATTTTAATGTCCTCAGGAACATCCATTATTGGCTACCAAACCATTTACATATTTAGAACATCTCATGCTTAACAATTATTCTTAAGAAAATCTCTTAAATTAATTGCATCATATGCAAGTATTTAAAATTTCTTAAAATAATTGCCTCAATGGAGGGCCCATGTTATAATTACTTTAATTATACCATTTCCAACTTAATCATTTGTTTGGAAGATTTTGTGGTCATCCTAATTACTATTATGGTCTCACTTTGCACATTATCCATTTAGCATGCATATATCATATACTTGCATACAATCCCATACATCTCATGCATTCATGGACAAATAAAAAATATGGTATGATCATGGACTTTCTAAGGGATTCAATTCTGAGCCACCAAGAATTGAACAGAATTGAATCCGGGCATTCCTAGGTGCATTTCATTCATTCATATTACAAGAGTTGCTAAAGGAGTACATAATTAACACTTGATCTTGAATTCCTCCCACTAGTCCCACCAATGCTCTTGACATCCTTGATCTTCTTGCAATCCAATTACATAGTAATCCTTGGCATACCAAGGCAAATTTACAAGAACCAAATAAATGAAATTACAACCCAAAAAATATTACAACCTTTATAATACATGTGACACCCCTTACCCATCTATAATATAGCCGAGTAAGATATGTCACACAGTGTACCGGAACACCCTATTTTGTTTTAATCATTTTTATTCTTTCTAATTTATTTCTTTCATAGTTTTGAAGTAAAGTATAATTCATTTAAGTAATTTATTGAAATCATAATTTTATTTGAGGTTCCGCAAATTTTATAGAAAATTCGGCAGAGTACCGGCTAAAAATGGAGAAAACAGTTCTTCAGAACTTGTGAAAAACACTTTCAAAATTTTCAACTAATCCCAAACTCCATTTCTTCAATAAAATCTCAATATTTTTCAACAACATTTCCATTTCTCAATCATTCATCTCATATGATATTCATGTAAAAGTAATAAATAAATATTCACTTTTTCATTCATAAACACAATTTCCACTATTTACATTAATACCAAAATACATTACATAATTTTCAATTACATATGAGAAAATAAAAAGTAATTACAAAATACCCAAAATGAAACCTAGTGTCCTACCAATGCATTGAGGTCGGTGAGGTGACACGGACACTATGCAGAGCTGCAGATGATCTTACCCAGTCTGTGGTCTACTAGGCTCTCTATCGGTCTCTCCAGAACCTACGCGTAGCAAAAGCAACGCGCTAAACAATAATGCTTAGTGGTGCCAATAATAGAATAAAAAGAAATAACATAAAATAAATATGCAGTGCATGTTCTGATATCATATGCAGACAATTTTTCGATCGTTATTGGTAATCTTATTTATTTTATACTCATTATATTCAAAATTTCATTAAATTTATGCACTTTCATTTTTTGGTTGCCCAAGTAACCTATACTGGATGACTGGATTGGATAAACGGGTAAACTAGCACTGGGTATCAAGTACCTCAGGCCGTCACACCATCGGTCACATATGTATCTCTCGGTGTGCAACAGAACAGCTAATGAGCTGTAATAAATATTAGGCACAAGGCCAAGTATCATCACAATGTCAGAATGGCTAAAAGCCATGAAATCACAGAATGGCATAATGCCAAGTGCAGTACTGCTAACTGAACCCTATTGGCATGCCAACCTATCCAAACTAATCTTGCTAGGTGTCCTAGGGCATGTTATACTTTTAAATTGTATAATTCTTGAAATTTAAGTTTAAGTGTTACTATTCATTTCATTAGTCAACTAAAATGTTGACTTTTGCATAGACAATAGGTACATTGGTTCTAATACTCCCAACATACCACATTTTGCATTCTAAAATTGTTGGTATTGGTTGCCAATACCATTTCTAAGCTTAGTGTTAGTTATTCAAAATTTTCAGATTTTAAGCCTCATATTTACTGTTCCATTGGTCATTTGTACAATAGGAATTTGGCAAAATTGTCTTTATGAAAGTTGTTCCTTATTTTGTCTAGTTACATTTCATTTTTTAAATCACTCCATTTGGAGTTTTTTAGATCAAGTTATGGCCTAAACACCATAACTGGCCGGATTGGACAGAATCTAAAATTCTGGGCAAAACTGGTTCTGCCAGATTTGGTAACCTAAGTTTGGTTGGCAATTTGACTAGGTTATGATCAGAATTTGGATTTACATTCTTCATGAAAGTTGTAGGTCTATGTCTTAGCTTTCTGCTAGTAAAATTTCAGGTGAATTGTGCCTTTCTACCCTGAGTTATGACCAAACGAATAGACACTATTCATTTGGTCATTTTGCCCAGGCAGAATGCAAGTCACCCGGATTAGGATAATTTTTAGGTCAACTTAGTTTGGTTTTCTGTGCAGGATTTCTTCACCAAAGTTGTGCCATTATATGTCTAGTTTCATGTTCAATTATCCTTGCACCAATTGAACCTATACAACTCCATTTATGGCTGCCCAAACCTGCTGGACTCATAACCAGTCCCGCAGGTCACCAAGGGCAGCATGCCTAAAGTCAACTTGGTTATCCTTACTCACTTCAATTCCTCCTCACACACATTTAAATGGTCACTAATAGACCATTACAACATCATTTTGTGTCCAATTATATCTACTCACATATTTGAGTTTCAAACCCTAACCCTAACATTCCAAAGTTACATTTTCTTGCACTAAACTCATAAACTAATGTTTTGAGTGATACAACCATATCAAGGGCAGCCCATTCACACATTTAATCCAAAGAAACCATCAAGACCACAAAAAATCCTTGGCTACCAAAAATAGGGTAACACCTTGACATGTTTATCTTCAATGAACTTACACATATCTTAGCTCAAATTTGCATTCTAACAAAAATTTAAAGGAAAGAATCAAAGATTTGGACACTAATCTCTTTTGCTAACTATTCCAAGTCTCCAAAACTTTCTTCTTTCTTCTTCTTTTTGCTGGCTAGAGGTTGTTCAAGATGCAAGATCACTTTTTTGTGAAGCAAGGTAGTGGTTTCAAGGTGATTTGGTGGGTGGTTCCAAGCTTACCTTAAGCTTTCATGGAGGTTGGTTTGGGGAAATGGGTTACGACTGGAATGTTGAGGAAGAAAGGAGCAGATTGCTTTTCCAATTTTTGGTCTCATTGATCCTCTTTTATTAGTTAATTAAGTGGTTATCTAATGGGGATTGGTGGGTAAGTGTTTAATGATATCATATGATGTCATAATTAGCATTTTCTTTCATTTTCTTTTCTTCTCTTCTCTACTCATTTTTAATTTAACTTGTAGCAATATTTATTCACATTTTATGTCATAATAATTATTTAATTAACTAGACAAGTCAACCAAAAATCACCTCTGAAGGCGAAATGACCAAAATGCCCTCCGTTTGGCTAAACAGACTAAAATTGTCTGTATCGATTGAAAAATTTTTCTAAGCATTTTCTTGGCATTCTAATGCCATAGAATCCTCAATGACTCTTCTCTGGAGTCCCAAAATTTATTTTATGAATTTTTCCCCTGGTCTAGGGCTCCTAGTTGCAAGAACCGCAATTTTCCACTGGGTTACCCATCGCTAGGGCATCGGCTCATTTAACTTGGTTGTATTTTATTTCTAAAATTTTTTCTAAATTTTTCTTATTAATATTTGAGTTAATTATGGTTCCTCACTTTAGTTTAAATATTTTTCCGGACGTTCTAGCTGTCCGGACCGACACTGGTCACCGAAATAGTAGAATGTACAGAGTTGCTACAAGGAGGGTGTTACAATACATGCCACTAAAATAAATTAAAATAAATTAATTAATTTACAACCCAAAGAAACATAAAAGAAATGAATCTAATCACATTGGTCTTTTATTGTCCATGATCATCCATCATGCATATCACTATTTAACAATTAAATAAAACATACATACTTAAATTAAATTGAATATCTCATATTCAACTTAAAAATTCATATTTGAATATGATTCAAATAAATTTAAAAATTCAGATTTGAATCACATTCAAACAAATTTAAAAATTCATATTTGAATCAAAATTTAATTATATGATTAAAACTCCTAATTAAACACTTTAATTAGTCATGAGACTAATTATGGGCCTTGAAACCAAGCCCACATTCAAGCAAACCTTACGCACCAGGAAGTGCCATTGATGACACCACCTATGGCGGCTCCACCATGTGTGCCGCCACATATTTCTTTGCAACCAGCAATGAATCAATCATCTTATAATCAAATCACACAATTAAATCATATAATAAAAAATCTAAATGGTAAATATAGTGGCTCTGATACCAATTGAAGGAGCGGAAGCATAAAAAATTATTAGATTAAAACATTGAATTCAAAAATTTTCTTCTAGGGTCTCATGTATCATGCAAGATTTAATTTTTACCTATTGATTTCAATGTTCAATTGCATATTAAAACTCTTTTAATATGTATTTGGATCTATGTTTGCCATTTAATATTTTTAGAATTAATAGATTAATTTATTAGAACCCTAGATTAAATCAAGAACATGTGCACTAACCTTTTTGATGCACTGTAGTTGTGTTTGGTATCTTTGTGAAGCACCTAGGACCCCAGATGTTGTCCCTCTAGCTTGTCCACACGAAGATCACCAATGGCAGCCCTTTGAACAGCTTCTCAAGCCTTTCCAATCAATTAGAAATTAAGGTTTTGCCTTTAGAGATGCTATATATGTATATAGGACACTAAAAATGATTTCTAGCAATTTTAATTCAAGAGAATGTTGGCAATTCTCTTAGAATTGATGAGAGATGAAGAAGAAGACAAGGGTGGCAGCACCTCTTTGGGAAAATCAGATTACATTTTTGTTCTTTCATCCTTTTCCTTATATAGCTAGGTCATCACTTAAAACCATTGCCACATGTCATCTTCTGATTGGCTCTTAGTTTAATTGACCCAATCACATTGTACCAAGTGTCAAACTTAGATTTAATCTTGACTTTGATCATCTTACATGATTAAAAGATAAATGGCAAGCTTATGTGTAGTGCCATGTGTCACCATCTCATGGTTCCACATGTCACCCTGTGAAATGACCAAATTACCCTTGTGTCTTAATTTTGAGTTCTAAATCCAAAATAATTATTTCTCTTCTTCTAATCAATTTATATCAAATATAAATTAATTAATTAATCTCTATTAATTAATTTCTCATAATTAAATTCATATTTAAATACTTTAAATATAAATTTAACTTATACTATACATCCAATAACCTAGATTTGGTTTCAAGCCATGCTAGGGACTTTGCAATCTTATTGCAAACTAAACATATTTAATTAATCAATTAAACTCTTTAATTAATTAATTAAATCACATTTAACTTGGTGATTACTTGTGTATGTGTGTGACTCACTAGGCTCATCACTAATTGGAAATGAGATATGATATCAACTCTTAATATCATCAGAACTCTTTCTTACCATAAATGATTTCTCTAAATCATTTTATGCACCTCATAGACCATGGTTAACACCTAGCATAGCATGCTATAGCCACCCAATCAGTAATAAGAAATACCTTAAATGAACCTTTTATCATATGTTACCATGCACTAGAATCTCTCTGTTACAAAATTCCAATTCGAGCTGGAGTCATGATTTATGTCAAACCCCATTTGCTAAGAATATTATGTTCTCTTTTAATTCTAGTTCTTGATTGAAAAGATTTTCTCATCAGAAACTCTTTTCTGATTAAATCTATATATCCTGGCCAAGAACTTGAAACATCAAGAACAATTAAATGAACATAGGATTTTATTCCTATTTACTTAGGGTAACAGATTCCATCTTGATTAACACCTACCTCCATATATAACTAGTAGGAGCCAACATATGCCCATATACCCATACACAGTGCAAGTATGAAAGCAGTATCAAACTCAAACCACCTATATACAAGATAATTATGCTATCTCAGGTCTAAAGATTATATGCACTGATATAATTTATGACAATACATTGACAAGAGTAAACTCCATGTGCTTGTCATAAATGTCACTAGTTTGGCCTACTTATCATGCATAAATGTCTATCATGTTTGTTATATGGCTTGAGACTCACCATTCCATCTTATTTATATCTCATATAAATATATTGGGAACAAACATGAATACAATCTTTCTAGATAAATCATGTCCTGTGTGAAGTATCCTCGATTGTGAACCAATTTATGATACTTTATGCTAGAAATATTGTCACTCATATTCTTAACAACTTAAGAATAGAATTTTTAACAAAATATCAATGGACCTTTTCTATTACACATAAATATATTATGTAAACAAAAAAGTGAAAATGCCTTTTATTAATAAAATATGTACAAGATACATACTAAATAATATACTCTAAGGCATACTACTAACAAACCATACATCCCCTATATACTATATCAATGTCTATTGCATTCCCCATAGGTGTTGATACAAATAAAGGATACTTTAACAAAGTAATTGTTGTACTAAATCTCATAGAAAAGTACAGAGAAACAAAGGAATAAGTGGAACTGAGGTCAAACAGTACTCTAGTATCAAATAAGCAGATAGGAAGTGTACCTGTCACTACTGCATTAGATGTCACACCCTACTCCTCGTAAGATGTAACATGTTTCCATAGTATACCTAATGAATTACTGTACTTCGCCTACCGGTAACTCAATAAATATACTACAAGGGATTTTGAAACAAATTTCGTTCATTTTTAAATTGGTGGGTAAAATTTTCTCAGATATTTAAAACCTTTATTTAAAGTCCAAACATAAATCAAATTTTTAGATATTTAAAATCTCCGTAATTTTTATAAAAATTTCGGCAGAGTGCTGTCTGTATTTTGAGAAAACAGTTCTTCAAAACCTGAAAATAAAGATACTCTCAATATTTTTCTCAATCACAACTCCATTATTCAATCTCATTTCACAAATCAACACAAGCAACTCAATACACAGTTTAAATTAAATCAAACATTGAAACCTCTCATTAAGGTAACAAAATTAAATTTACATTCATGGGATCATAAAAAAATTTTAGTAGTGCAAAACTTTATAAATACATAAAATCTCAAGATAACCCTATAATAATTTGTATTTCATTACAATCCAAAAATATATTACAAAAGAGTTGGTACAACTGCTCAAAGTAAATTTCATACATACAATTACAGAATTACATCAAAATCTAAAGTACAAGGGTATACCTATGATATACCCGAAGATAGTCTCACTATGCCTTTTAGTAATCTTGATTAGCTACTTTATATTTTCTTTCACCTGTGACAGCATACAAAGCTATCGCTGAGTGGTGAACTCAGTTGTGCACAAACTAATAATTTAAAACTTAATACAAGTTATGCTTAATAATTCATAACAAATAAAAATTTAAAATTTCTAAATTCTTCAAAATTCATAACATTCAGAAATCAATATTTTCATTCATGCAAATTATTCATTTGAATAACATTTTGATCAAATAGTAACTATTTATCTACATTTTTTTTAAATCCCGAAATAATACAAAAATATTTTGAATCACTGATAAATTATTTATTTGAACCACAATTTATCAAACTATGCATAATTTAAAGGGCGTTGCCAACAATTCACACAGTTGAACCCATGACCCGAAATTCAAATAAATGCCGTGTTGTACACCATGACATTTCACACTCTCCCAATAACCGAGGCTAAAAGGGAGGAACAAAGACTAGCTAGTATATATGAGCACTCATTCAAACTCTTCCCCAACTGACAAGCCAGAGAGGAAGGAACTCGCCCCATCTAGTGGAGGAGATATCTCACTAGACAAGCTAATAAGAATTCACAACATATTTTGCCATGTCAACTGTGGTTTCAAATCATATTCAAAATAATTTCTATTTACAAAGTGTTTACAAATCATTAACATATTTAATCATCATAAATTCATGTTCAAGGTTGACAACACATCAAACTTAAAATTTACAATCCTCAAAATCATGCAATAAATCCTTAAATGCATAATAAAATTTATATTTAATTTATACAATTTCATTCAACAAATTAAAATCCTTAACACAACAAAATTTTAAATCATAAAATAAACTTGTTCAAATCAATTTAGAAGTGAAAAGTAACAAAATAGTTAGTTGTGCACAAGCCTTAAGCGAGTCGCCTCTTGGCACTCGATTCCTCGGCTTCTTTCCCGGTGTTCTTTTGAACTGAAACACACAGTTTCACAGTGTTTTAGTATCATAACTCATCGTAAATCCAAAAATAAATTCAAATTCACTTATACATAGCTTTAATATGCTAAACTTGGTGTTCTTTAAATTTTGTATTTCAAGGTTACTATTCACGATACTATTCAAGTCAATTTGTTGACTTTCTAAGGCTTAATAGGTATGGGAATTCTAACTTCACCCACATACCACATTTTGGTTACTAAATTTGTTAGTTTTGGTTGTTTACCCAAATTCTAAGTCTTTTAGGCAAATTTGCAAATTTTCAGTTTTGGGTGTCTTATGTTGCACTGTTCCATTGGTCATTTTACTGTTAGAATTTGGCTAAGCTTTCTTCATAGAAAATGTTTCCTATTGTCTTAAATTTATTCTCCTTTTTGAATCACTCCAATTGGAGTTTTGTAGCTCAAGTTATAGCCATTTGAATTATGGCTACCGGATTGGACTTAACCCAGATTTCTGGGCACCAAACTAGTTCTGGTAATTTTAGGTCACCAACTTTGGGTGGCCAAATGACTTGGTTAAGGGCATAATTTGGGTTTGTGTTCTTCATGAAAGTTTTAGGTCTATATCTCAGCTGTCCACTGGTAAAATTTCAGGTCATTTAGACCTGCCTAGCCCAAGTTATGGCCAAATGAACAAATACAGTTCATTTGATCATTTTTGTACAGGTTAGATTGCCTAATATGGATTTGGCCAATTTGTTCACTATGCTATGGTCACTTTCTGGGCATGATTCCTAAATGAAAAATGTTCCATTTTGTGTCTATTTTCGTTTTCAATTGGCCTAACACCAATTGGACTTGTAAATTTTCAGTTTTGGTCTCTGAAAGGGACCTTGGTCCTACTGCCTGCAGAATGACCATTTTCAATTCGAATTTAAACTCACTTCTAACACTTCCAACACATCTCAATTAGTCACAAATGACCATTTTTCATCTCAAACAAGGTCAAATACAACATTTGACCAATTCTCACATTTTTGTCTCCCAAACCCTAGGTGCCAAAAACACTAACTTACACAATTCATTCAATTAATGAATTTAAAGTACATAATTAACATCTATACACTTAATTCATCTCAAATAATTATTCAAAACCATCAAACTCATTCATTTCAAACCCTAATCCTAGCTGGCTGAAATTTCTATTTGGTCCCCCATAATAGTTTTCTTTTGAATTTAAGTTAAAATCTAAGTTAAATTAACTCAAAACATATGTTTTAAACTAAAAATTTCAATTTAAATTCTTACCTCACTTGAGCTTTTCAATCTTCTTAATTCTTCAATTTTCTTCAAATTTTCTCTTTCAAATCTTTTTCTTGAAGCTCAATTTGAGGATTTCTACAAGTGTTCTAAGGGATTTATGTGGTAATTTAGGGTTACAAAAGCTCAAAGTGAGCTTTAATGGAGGGAAGGAAAAGAACAAAAACGAAAGAGAAGAAAGTTCACGGCAAGAAGAAGAAGAAAGGGGAAAAAATGAAATTTCTTTCAATTTTTGCTATTTTTATGTCTTTTAAAATTGGTTTTGACTTGGTCAATTTAGGTAGGAAAATTAAAATTAGTTTTGACATCATGATGATGTCATAAAGGTGATGTAATAAGTCATATTTTTATTCTTTTTCTTTTTTCTTTAATTTTTCAATAGTTCTTTAATTTAATTTTCGATTCTGAAATTTTATTTTCTCTGATTAACTCTCAGGGTTAATTGACCAAATTGCCCCTTGCCAGTTTAACCCAGTTTGCAAATAATTCAATATTTCTTCTGGCTCCCTGACCGAATTATTTGACTGGCTTAACAATTCTTTTTCGTGATTTTCTCTTTTTCACTGTGTTCGTAATAGTCCTAAGGACCGCAACGTCACATTTTATGGTTCGAAATTTGAGTTTAGACTGACCTCGCAGTCACTTCCCAGGAAGGTCACCCATCGCTGTGACTCCCAGCTCATTTAAACTTTTATATTATGTTTTTCCTATTTTTACTTTTCTATCTGGTAATCACTATTTATTTTCAATCAAGGCTTTTCTAGGTGTCTTAAACATAGTTCTAATCATCTTAATTGTCCGGACCGATACCGGTCACCGGAACAGTAACATATACCAGGCTATGCAAATAGGGGTGTTACATTAGATGCCTGAGCATCTTGCTAAGTCAAAGCTAAAACCTTGGCTTGACCTCTACCACTAGATATTTTTCCTTGAATCTGAGCAGATCCTCTCCCACCATAACCTCTACCACCCTAACCACGACCATCAGAACCCTGACCTCTACCACCATACTGTGAAACTGGTTGAACCTGAGAGGGAGTAGAATGTGCTGCCTAACTAGCAGCCTAAGTTGTCCCACTAGTAGGATAGTTCTATCTATGGTATCTTAACTATCCACAACCAAAGCATGCTCCAGTGACCCAATGATAAGTGCCCTTATGTAGCTTACCACAATGCTGACAAGGAGTAAAAGGAAGCCCAGTGCTAATCTGACTATACTGAGCATTCCTTATATGAGTCCTCTGCTCACATCCCTAACTAACCCCATATTGATGTGCCCTATTCCCAACTGCAAACTGTGAACCCTATACAAGAAACTAAAAAAATAGCTACTAATATTACCGACAAACAAAAATTTGTAGGTAAATACCGACTATTCACCGACTAAAAAAGGTTAAATCAAATTACCAAATACAAATTATTTATAGCGACTAAATTACCGACTAATTACCTGCCATATGTTACCGACTAAAATATTTAGTCGCTAATTATGGCACGCAAAGTATAGCTACTAATGTTAGTACTTTACCGACCCAATTTTAGTCGGTACATTATTGGAAAGAAAAATAAATATTATATAAATAATTTTTTAGTGACTATAAAACATTTAGTCGGTAATATGAAAAAATTTAGTTAGTAATTTACAAACCACATAGCGTTTAGTAGGTGTTTTTACAATGTAAATACTGCTTTATCGACTATTTATACTCATAGTAGGTAATTTACCGACTATGAAAGTTGTAGTAGGTAATGTAAAAAAAAAAATTTGAGTTTTAATAAAAGTTAATATAAATAAAATAAGTATTCGCGATTATTTCCATGCTTAGTTGGTAATTTACCGACTAATACCATGTTAGTAGGAAAATTTATAAAGGACGTTTTATTTTAATAAACAAAAATATAATTTCAAGAAAAAGTTTAGCGACCATTTTCATTATTAGTGGCTATTTTACCGACTAAATGATTTTAGTAGGTAAGATTTGGAAGAATTAAGTATTTTAGCAAAAGAAAATACAAATTGATCAAAATAATTAGCTACTATAGCAAGGCGTAGTGGGTAATTTACCAACTAATATATGATTAGTAGCTATTAAAATAAATATTATTATATTTTAGTAAAAGATAATATAAATTGATCAAAATAATTAGCTACTATTGCAATGCTTAGTAGGTAATTTACCGACTAATATAGAATTAGTAGCTACTGTAATAAATATTACTATATTTTAGCAAAAGAAAATATAAATTGATTAAAATATGTAGCTACTATTACAAGTCGTAGTAGGCAATTTACCGACTAACATGTGTTAGTAGCTATTTTAATAAATATTATTTTATTTTAGGAAAAGAAAATATAAATTGATCAAAATAATTAGCTACTAGGGTGGTTCGTAGTAGGTGATTTACCGACTAAAATTATATTAGTAGCTATTTTAATAAATATTATTTTATTTTAGTAAAAGAAAATATAATTTGATCAAAATAATTAGCGACTATGATGGTTGGTAGTAGGTAAATTGCCGACTAAAATTATTTTAATAGCTATTTTAATAAATATTATTATATTTTAACATAAGAAAATATAAATTAATCAAAATAATTAGCTACTATGGCCGTTCGTAGTAGGTAATTTACCGACTATAACGATGTTAGTAGCTATTTTAATAAATATTATAATATTTTAGCATAAGAAAATATAAATTGATCAAAATAATTAGCTACTATGGTTGGTCGTAGTAGGTGATTTACTGACTAAAATGATGTTAGTAGCTATTTAATAAATATTCTAATATTTTAACATAAAAAAATATAAATATTATTATAGTTTTTTTAAATTTTTCAATGTTCCTCTTTACCCATTGGAAGCTTTGTGCATGTGTGTGTGTGTGTGTATATATATATATATATATATAAAATTTTCATTTTAATTTTTATTAAAATAATTTTATTTATAATAAAGTTTGATATTATAGTCATTTACTATTTTAATAATAGTCTTATAATATTTTTACATTGAAATTTTTAGGCATACCATCTCACTTTTCTTTTTTCAATTAGCTAAATTTTTTAAATTTGAAAGAAAACGCTTGAGTCTATTTTTAAATTTTATTTAAGGATAATTAAAATCTCAAATTTCTATTTATTTATTTTAATTTTAAACCACTTAGTTAGTTTATTAATTAGTTTAAGAAATTTTCTACTACCACTTTTATTCATTTGATATTCTGATGATAAATATATAATGTTTCCATTATGTAAAAATAAATATTATTAAAGTAAAATTTGGGACAAATTTGGGATAAAACTTACAAAGTTTTGAGGATTTTAAAAATAAAACCTAATATTTCACATCCTTTTCCACTGCCGCAGCAACACACTGCCTCCCCCTTCCTTCGACAGATCCCTTCCCTTTGTTTCAGCCGCTCACCATTTGGCTTGAGTTCTAATCCTTGAAGGTTCGTCAGCCATTTTTCTCTCTCTTGCCTCTCGAATTTGAAGTTAATTAGGCAAAATCGACTACCTCAGGTTTGTTCCTTGTCTGTTGTTTCCCTTTTTAATCACTAAATTTGGTGAAATTGGGCAATTGTGATTTTCAATCTTCATTTTCCTTGTTCTTAGAATGACAAAACAGCAGATTAGTTAATTAATCTCAGTTTTATTTGCCATTCCCTTTTTTTCTACTTTTAATTTTGCCATCTCTCACGCACTGAACGGATTTGATTCTATGATTTGGTTTAATGGGTCTGAGTTTGTGATGATATTGACTGCCATTACATAAGCTTTTTTGTTGTTTTATTTTTCTTGGTTGTTTTGAGAATGCTTTGAGATGCTCATACTTTAATTTGGTTTTCCTTGAGTTTATGTTGTGTTTTATTGCGTATAATTAGATGGTTGAAAGAAGGATTGAGTTTATGTGTAATATTGGTTATTATTTGAAAATTTATGTACACTGCAGTACTCCATTGTTATTGACTTGTGAAGTTTTTGAATTCCATTGAAATGTAACCCTCTATTTACATTATCATGATTGGTGTGGACATTTGGTTGTTTTACTTTTCTTGCCCCCTTCCCCATCTTGAAATCTTGTTAGTGAAAGTCAGGCTGAAGCATAGAAGAGTCATCTTCTGAAGTTGCTAGAATACATTCAATGTAACAGAAGAAGGTTCTGCAGCTGGTAAATTTCTAAGGGTACCCTGACTTTTCAATTTCCCATGAAAAACAGATACTATAAAGTTGATGTTGCTCAAACTGGTAAAGGAGGAAAAACTGTTAGTTATCAGTTGTTTAATCAGCTACTTTGAAAGCATTATACAAGGGGACAAACGAATATTACCAGCCACCATGCACATCATGAAATTTTGCAACCACTTTGCATACTGATGCTTATTTTCAAACCTGCATATTCAAAGTCACAAATCAGCTGTCAGCAGAGGAAAAATTGGAAAAATTCAGTTATGTTAACCTTCTAATTTCTAACATCAATATTTTGGCACCCATATTGCAGTTGTTGATGCACTGTATATTGTTGAAGATCTTCAACCACAAAATAATTATATCCTATTTAATCTTTTGGTGTGGATCCGTCTTATTTTGGATTAATTGTGGAAGATTGCATATGTTTATTACAAGAGCTTTCTGGTTCATTTGTTTAGTTTGTTAAAAGATCAGCAAATGGTGTATTTCACTTGTTAGCTAAGTTTACTTATTCTGTGTCTGATTTTCAGGAATGGGGTCTTGTCCCTCCTGCTTTTATCTCAAATGCCTTTTTCACTGATCTTTTGCATTGTTGATTGAAGTTTTTTTCTTTAAAAATAAAATGGTAATTGAACTAACAAATTGAAATTCTTTAAAATTAATAAATAAAACTGAATTGAAAAATTAAACATTTGAATTAAAAAATCTAAGACCCTATTTGATCCAATTCTACAATAAAATTCATTTGATTAAATTTATTTACAAATAAATATTCATTCAAAATATCTTCTCATTAGACTTGTGTAGATGATGTTAGATTCTGATTTTATAGTGACAGTTGTAATGGGGAAGCCCACTTCAGGTTTGGGGGCTCCTAAGTTTTGGAGCATTAAATATGTGCAATCAAAATGTTTAATCTCCAGTTGGCTTGAGATGACTTGTTAGATAAAGTACATGTTAAGTAGGCATCAAAGCACTCATTAAGTGAATTTATACTGTTCTAATGTATTAATCAAGTAAACTGATTTATTATTATTTAAAAAAAATATTTTTTTTCTATCTTCTTCATTTATTATTCTTAATTACCCAAACAAAATTCCTAGAAAATATATATTTGTCAACTAAACAAAAGTTAGGTTCATTGGCACATACAATTACATTAGGCTTAAAAAAGAAAAATAAAGTCTAAATATTCCAAAGATGTGCAGTGCTACTGCCACAATAGAAAACTTTATTGTTTTACATTTCACTCTATTAGACTTAATATTAATTAAAAAAAATAACTAAGCTAAAAATAGCACCCATTTGTGTAAAAAAGAGCAATATTAACAAAAAAAAAAAAAAAAACCAATACCCCAATACAATGCATAAATAAAACCCATCTTTTAGCCAATGGAATATTGGGAACTGGAAGGAGAACTAGGGCCATTGAACACAAATCCAAATTATATTGGATTAAACATTAAGAAAATAAAAAGAAAAAAAAAGTTTTCCAAAAAAAGAAAAAAAAAACAAAATGAATGTCAGCTAATATATATTTTGTTTTTCCACACACACACACACACACACACACACACACACACACACACATATATATATAGTTTTCCTATAATTAAAATAAAAGAAAGAATTATTGTCTTTTTAATCTTTTTAATTTATTGTCTTACTCTTTTTAATCTTGAGCAAGCCTTCTGAATTTATTCTATCTTATTATAATTGCTACTATTTTCTTAGTTGTTTCTATATATAATTAGACATTGTTAACAAATCCTCTATGACTTTTGCTAAATAATATAACTAGACATTACTACTATCTTATTATAATTTGTTGCAAGAAAATCTTATGCTAAAAGGATAGGCTGAATTTCTTTGGTTTATTTCTCTATATATTTGTGTGAATTCGGTACAATGTCTCCCTTTGTTCTTCGGGTGCATATTTCATATTTTGCACTTGAAGAACTATAGGGAGATGCTGCCGGATTTTGTACAAATAAATTGATAAACATTATTTGTTATATTTGGTAGAGTAAATGCACATCTGAATAGGCTAGGTCCGTACCTTTTCAATTAAAAAATTCTACATATAAGCACTTTTACAAACCCTTAAATTTTTGTGACCATATTTTAATATGCACAGAACATGGATCCGGCAAGGAGTTGGATGTATGCTAGGAAGCTACAAGATGGACAACTGAACCCAGAGTTTGTTAAAGGATTGGAAGCATTTATCAAATTTGCTTGTAGCAAGCCGGAATTTATGGATGCGAGTAAAATCAGATGTCCATGTAAAAAGTGCATAAATCGAAAATATCTAAATGTGGATGATGTCACATTACATCTTATGAGGTGGGGGTTTAGACCAAATTATCATGAATGGACTGCACATGGTGAATCACCAATTCCATCAATGACTGCCGCTGAAGTGACAGTTCCAAGTGCAGAACTTTTTCAGAGTGATAATAATATGTACCATAATTTAGTGTTTGATGCTTCCGGTCCCCAATTTCAAAATATGGGTTCAGATGCTCCTTCTCCAGATATTGCATTTGAGAATATGGAAGAACCACCCAATCCAAATGCACAAAAATTTTATGACATGCTAAATGCAGCTGAAGAGGAATTATGGCCTAGTTGTGAAAGACATTCACAATTATTAGCTGTAGCTCGTATGTTAAATATTAAGTCAGAGCATCATTTGTCTGAGAAATGCTACGATGCAATTGTGAATTTCATTAGGGAAATATTACCCGATGATAATCAATTTATTGACAGTTTCTATAAGACAAAGAAGCTTATACGTGGGTTAGGTCTACCAGTTGAGAAAATTGATTGTTGCAAGCTTGGTTGCATGATTTATTGGGGGGAAGATATCAATTTAACAGAATGCAAATTTTATGGGCAGACAAGATACAAGTCTCAATGTGGGACAGAGAAGGCAAGAGTACCATATAAGAAAATGTATTATTTTCCTCTGACACCAAGGCTTCAGAGACTTTATGCTTCTGAGGCAACAGCTGCACACATGCGATGGCATGATGAGCATAACATGGAAGATGATGTCATGTGTCATCCATCTGATTCTGAGGCATGGAAGCACTTTAACCGTACCCATTCATTGTTTGCAAGTGAAAGTCAAAATGTTAGACTGGGTCTGTGTACTGATGGTTTTCAACCATTTGGACAGTCAGGACAACAATACTCGTGTTGGCCAGTAATAATTACACCTTACAACTTGCCTCCTGGTATGTGTATGAAAGAGCCTTATTTGTTTTTATCAGTAATAATACCTGGACCGCAAAGTCCCAAGCAACGATTAGATGTTTATTTGTAACCACTAATTGCTGAATTAACTCAGTTGTGGGAAGTGGGGGTGCAGACATATGATGTATCTAAGAAGCAAAATTTCCAAATGAGGGTTGCTTTGATGTGGACAATTAGTGATTTTCCTGCATATTCAATGCTCTCCGAGTGGAGCACTACAGGGAGATTAGCATGTCCATACTGCATGGATCACTCAGATGCATTTTCACTTAGTCATGGAGGGAAAATTAGTTGGTTTGACAATCATCGTAAGTTTCTTCCAGATAACCATCCATTTAGACGGAACAGGGTAAATTTCCTTAAAGGAAAAGTATGCATGTCTGAGTCTCCTCCAATTTTAAGCAGTGAAGACACTTTTTTGCAAATAGAAGATTTAGGACTGAGGAGGGTAATAGACAGTGATGGTGAAGTGGTTAATTCAATAATAGCTAGAAACACTGGTTGGCGAAAAAAGAGCATATTTTGGGATTTACCATATTGGTCTTCTAATCTCATACGTCATAATTTAGATGTCATGCATATTGAGAAAAATGTCTTTGAGAATACATTCAATACAGTGATGAATATAGAAGGAAAAAACGAAGGATAATGCAAAAGCCAGGGAAGATGTGGCACATTTATGTCGCAGAAAAGAATTGGAGAGAAATTTGCAAACGGGTAAATATCCAAAGGCATGTTATGTTCTTGATAAACAGCAGAAGCAGGTTTTATGTGAGTGGGTGAAAAACCTTAAGTTTCCAGATGGTTATGTGTCTAACATGGGAAGGTGCATTGATGTGCATAAGTACAAGCTTTTTGGCATGAAAAGTCATGATTGTCATGTATTTATGCAGAGGTTATTACCCATTGCATTTCGTGAGCTCCTTCCAAATACAGTTTGGTAAGCATTGACTGAGTTGAGCTTTTTTTTCAAACATCTTACTTCTACAAATATTAAGGTTCAAGATATGAAGCGTCTGGAATTAGAAATTCCCATTATTATTTGCAAATTAGAGCGCATATTTCCTCCTGCCTTCTTTGACTCAATGGAGCATCTTCCCATCCATTTGCCATATGAAGCAAAAATTGCAGGCCCAGTACAATATCGATGGATGTATCCTTTTGAGAGGTAATAGATACTTTTTATTTTTCTTTCAATGTTGTGAAATGCATCGAAGACTTTTTATAAGCCACTTCCATAATATGTTTTCAATTTTCAGATTTCTACGCCATTTGAAGCAAAATGTAAAGAATAAAGCAAAAGTAGAAGGTTCAATATGTAATGCATACTTAGTTGAAGAAGCATCTAATTTTTGTGCGCATTATTTTGAACCTCATGTATTAACACGGGATCGACAAGTACCCCGTAATGATGATGGTGGGGATAATGCTAATATCGAAGGTAATTTATTAATCTTCAACTATCCCGGTCGACCATATGGCATAGCAAAAATGAGAGTGTTGGCTGATGATGAATATAAGGCTGCTCAAATATATGTCCTCTTAAATTGCCCTGAAATTGACACATATGTCAAGTAAGTTTATTGAATACCTAAAATTTAAGTTAAATCTACTGAAATCATTGTGAATTTTCCTTTCCCTTTGCAAGATTCACCTAACTTAATTGTATTTGCAGTTTGTTCTTGACTGAGTTGCGACAGACATCCCGTAATATTAGTGATGCAGAAATTAATGAAGCATTAGAAAACAAATTTGCAGATTGGTTCAAATCTTATGTAAGTATCGATTTATCTAACTAATTTAATTTCCAAGTTTCAAATAGTGTAGTATGTAATAATAATGATTTCAATTCTCTTCAACTTATCAGGCAAGGCATTCAAATATTGAGAACAAATTCATTAAGGATTTAGCGGAGGGGCCATTGAGAAGTGTGAAATCATATCCTATGTATTTCATAAATGGTTATAGATTTCACACAAGCAGTCATGGTGCTAATCGATCTACGATGAATAGCGGTGTTTTCATTAGGGGTTCAACATACGGTGACAACTCTAATGATTACTATGGAATCTTGAAAGAAGTAGTTCAAATAGAGTATCCTGCATTACCAATAAAGAGAACTATTCTTTTCAAGTGTGAATGGTTTGATCTAACTCCGGATGTCAGTATTAAGGTTCACAAACAGTATAACATTGTGGATATCAATCTCCGAAAAAGATTAAATAAATATGAACCGTTCATACTTGCTTTGCAAGCTGAACAAGTGGTTTACCTCCCTTATCCTATCTTGAGATGAGACAAGGCTGACTGGCATGCAGTGTGTAAAGTCAAGCCTAGGTCCATTGTTATCATGCCTCAGACAAACTTAACGGAGCAAATGTCTGACCAAGCATTTCAAGATGAGGCAGTTGAGGTGTTTCAAATTGATACACAAGTAGAAGGTGAACAAATTGGACCCCTAAATGATCCAAGTGGTGAACCACTAGAGCTTATAGCTGCTGAAGAAGAGGAACTACTGGATGAGACAAATCTAGATTTTACAACAGAAAGTGATGAAGAAGATGAAGAAGAACTTCATGAATATGATGATGATAGTGAATAAATTATATTGTAACAGATAGTGAAATTGTAGATGTATAAATTTATGAAATATGTTACTTTTTGCAGATATCATTTGTCATTTTGTTGAATTACAAACATTTGAAAAGTAATGTTCAATTTAATTGTAACTTATATTTGTTATATTATTATTCAATGCACTTTAATGTAGATTTTTATATTATAATACCGTTGATGTCTATTATGTTACAATTTAACTTTATGAATTACCTGTGAAAAGGAGATGTGTATAGTAAATGTGTAGGCCAGGATGCCTTTTTTTTTTTGTAGGTTGTGTTGTTGAAATTTTGGAAAAGTACAATTTTGGGGAAGTTCTATTAGATTTTCGATAGAAATAATTTAATTTTTATTGCAAATTAACTTTTGTTATCATGTTTATTTAATTCACAGATATGGTTAGGAGCAGACACAAAGCATATGCTTCTCATGATGTTAACACAGGAACACTTGTGCCATCTAAAGGAGGTGAGCCTTCGACACCTCAATCACAGCATTCGGTGCAGTTTAATGTGCCAATGGCTGGTCAGGAGCCTACACCAGTGGCCAGCCAAGAGATTGCACCAGAAACATTACAGGAGTCTGCAGCTGTTAGCTCACAAGACTCTCGTCCATCAATTGAAATAGAGATTGATTCTTTAGGGCGAAGGCGACTAGAACTTCGTAGTGGAAAGTGCGTTAAATAATTATTTTATTTATTTTATTAAGGATATGCAATGCAAATGTACTATTTACTAAAAGCATATTCTATTTGTTCAGGTTATCAGATGGTTCTAGGTGTGCTCGTGTGATCACAAATACTTTTAAGCAGCGTATTGACTCTAATGGTGTCAACTGGAAGGCTATATCGCAAGAGACAAAAGATTTTTATTGGGAAGAATTTAAGGTGACATCATTTTTTCTCTTATGTTGTTTCATATTTCAATATACTTGAATCATTAAAAATATATATTCTTTTTTTTTTTTCAGAAAAAATATTTTTGGGATTCTTCTAATGAAGCAGTGATAAAGGATTCTTGGAGATTAAAGGCAGCTGAACGCTATAAGGACATGATGACAGATTTGAAAAATTCTAGGAAAAAGCCCTCATATATTTCTGAAGAAACTTGGGAAAATTTTGAGCAGTATTGGAATGAAACCAAAGTCATTCGGCGGTCAGAACTATATTCTAGAAATCGCCGCGGTGCTGTAAATGCTCCTGGACCATCTACTCACACAGGGGGATCCATAACATATATTGAATGGTCAGATAAATTGGTAATTTTCATAGAAACAGATCACAAGTTTATTATTATATCACAATTTAAACTTAGTTGAAAAAAATATATATATATACACACACACACACATTAATTATGAGGACATAGGCATATATGATTGTTGATAGAAATATGATGAAATTGTGATGAAATTGTCATGAAAAATTTTGTGGGTTGTTGTGTGATTGAATTATGAGATTTTTGTTGATTTTTGACAGGGTAAGATGTCAAAATATAGGGGAAACTCTGTCCGTTTTTATTTTAATTCATAATAATTACTGTGTGATTGAATTATAATAATTTTATTAATTTATATCAAGGTAAAATGTCAAAATATAGAGAAAATTCTATCCGTTTTTATTTTAATTTCATAATAAATTTCAACAATTTATTATATATATATATATATATATACATACAATAATAGTTTATGAAAACTATTTATCTGTTGTTTAGGGAAAAGAATTGGGTCGAAAGCCAACTCCGACTGAGTTGTTTGTCCATACTCACACCCGAAAGCATGACAAGGAGACTTTTGTGGATCAAAAATCTAAAGAGATACTTGTACAATATACTTTTATTTATTTCACCTCAATTATTTTTTTATTATACTATATGATGAATGAATTATAATTGGTTTTAATTTTTTTTTTATTACACAGGATGCTATAGTAGCTAGGAGGGAGGAGCTAACACAAATCACGCCCGACAACATCGATGAGAACCAACTTTACTTAGATGTTGTCGGAGGCGGCGAGAAGAGATGAAAAGTGTATGGTCTTGGATCTGAATCATCTACCTTTTACCCTTCAATTGGAGCATCTTCGAGTCGGGCGTTTTCATCAAGCTCTAGTCAAAATGCTGCCTTACAACAACGAATAAAAGAGTTGGAGAAACAGCTTGAGAATGAGAGGCAAGCTATGACAGATCGTATGGACCAACTGAAATTGCAAATGGAGTTGCAAATGGAGACAAATATGGAACGTATGAGAAGCTCTATGATGGAAGAGGTGATGAGACTAGTACGAGGTCTACCAACACCTTCATCTCCATAAAATTGTGGATTTTAAATTTTATATTTGACTTATTTGGATTTTAGTATGTTTTATTTACATATATAGATTTTATATTTAATTTGATACATTTAGTAATTATTTTTATTGTTGAATATTATTATTATTATTATTATTATTATTAACTTTCAAATTAATTATAAAAAATTTTAAAATTTAAAAGTCAAAAAAATTATAAAAAATAATAAGTAATTAATATGCATAAAAATAATGTATAAAATTAAGCCATTGTCCCTTTTATAGGTAAATAAAATTTAAATAATTAAAAATATTACCAACTAAATTTAAGTTAGCAAATAGTAGGTAATTCTCATTCCTTACCGACCAACTTTTGCATAGTATCGACTATATAATTCATAGGTAAAAGCCGACTCATATTTACATATTACCGACTATAATTTTAGTAGGTAATTACCGATGACATTTTAGTTGGTAAATAGTAGTTAACTTTCATTACACCATAAAGTTTGGCAACAAAATTACCGACTACATCTTGCGTATTACCGACTATAATTTTAGTAGGTAATTATCGACTAAATAATTGTAGGCAAAAAGTAGCTAACTCTCTTTCTATAATAAGGTTTGGCGACAAAATTACCGACTAAACTCTATATGTTACCGACTATATATTTAGTAGGTAATTACCGACTAAATTTTAATAGGTAATTACCTACTAAATATGATGATAATTAGTCGGTAAATTTAGTAGCTATTTTTTTAATTCCTTGTAGTGCCGGTCCCAAGCCCGGATAAAGGAGGAGGGTTGCGGTAGGTGACAACCAGCGTAAAAATTTCATCACACCCTATGATATGGATTCAAATGATATAAACGTTGGGGCGTCCTCTACTAACGACGTGCTACATCAGAGCCCGGGTGTAGTGATAAATATGCAAGGGTGTAGGGCGTTCACCGAAAGCGACGCGCCATGCCGGCGCCCGGGTGTGGTGTTAAGTGAGCAAGGGTTCCCACATCATGGACGGGTGTGGGTAAAGAAGTTAGTCCATAGGACAGATAATAGAACAAATAGTGGAACAGAACACAAGATAGACATAGAAAACAATAGAAGATATCATAGAAGGAGATCAATTAGGAAGGAGCAGGATAGGAGGAGGATTAGGGTTGGTACTTGGAATGTTGGATCACTTACAGGAAAATTAATGGAGCTTGTGGATACCTTGGAAAGGAGAAGGGTGAATATTGCTTGCATTCAGGAGACTAAATGGGTAGGAGAGAAAAGTAAGGAAGTGGGTAATTCGAGTACAAAGCGTGGTTTACCGGAAAGGAGAGAAACAAGAACGGAGTGGGTATAATCATAGACAGAACATTGAAAGATGCAGTAGTAGCTGTGAAAAGAGTAGGAGATAGAATTATACTAGTAAAGCTAGTACTAGAAGGAGAAACAATAAATATAGTTAGTGCTTATGCCCCACAAATAGGACTAGACAGTGAGAGTAAACAAAAGTTTTGGGAAGATATGGATGATTTAATACAAAGCATACCGAATGAAGAGAATGTTTTCATTGGTGGAGATTTGAATGGACATGTAGGAAGTGATAGGCAAGGTTATGAGAATGTTCATGGAGGTTTTGGTTTTGGCAGTCGAAATGAGGAGGGAAAAAGTATCCTGGATTTTGCTATGGCATATGACCTAATAATAGCAAATACCTACTTTATAAAAAGAGAGTCACATTTAGTGACTTTCAAAAGTGGACAACATAGAAGCCAAATCGATTTCCTCTTAACCAGGAAGACAAATAAAGCTCTATGCAAGGATTGCAAGGTCATTCCAGGAGAGGCTTTAACAAGTCAACATAGGTTGGTGGTCTTGGATGTCAAGTTTAGGAACAATTCAAGTAAGGTCAGAAGAAATAGTGTAGCTCAAACAAAGTAGTGGGAGTTCAAAGGAGTAAAGCAAGTGAAGTTCAAAAATGAGCTTCTTGAGTCCGAAGTATGGAAGCTAGATATGGAGGCCAATGATATGTGGATACAGATGGCATCAAAGATTAGAGAAGTAGCTAGAAAAGTACTTGGAGAGTCTAAAGGACATGGACCACCCTCAAAAGAGAGATTGTGGTGGAATGAGGAAGTATAAAAGGCAGTTAAGAGAAAAAGGGAATGGTATAAGAAATTACTTAAATGTGATAATAATGAGGCATATGAACAGTACAAGATTGCAAAGAAAGAGGCAAAAAAGGCAGTTAGTCAAGCAAGAGCACAGGCCTTTGAAAAGTTATATGAGAAACTTGAAACTAAAGAAGGGGAGAAAGATATTTATAGATTAGCAAGGAGTAGAGAAAGGAAATGTCAAGATGTCAATCAAGTTAGGTGCATTAAGGATAAAGAAGGAAAAGTGTTGGTGAAAGATGAGGACATTAAAGAAAGATGGAGAAATTATTTTAATGATCTCTTTAATAATAGTCAAAATGGTAATAGCGTGAATATAGATTATAGAACAATAGAAAAGAATGTAAATTATACTAGAAGGATTCAATCTTTAGAAGTAAAGGAAGCACTTAAGAGAATGAAAGTGGGTAAAGGCTGTGGACCCGATGAAATACCAATTGAAGTGTGAAAGTATTTGGGAGATAGGGGAGTGGCATGGTTAACTAAATTATTTAATAAGATTCTAAACTCAAAGAAAATGCCTGATGAGTGGAGGAAGAGTATTTTAGTACCTATTTTTAAAAATAAGGGAGACATACAGAGTTGCTCAAACTATAGGGGAATTAAACTCATGAGCCATACTATGAAGTTGTGGGAGAGAGTTGTGGAGCATCGACTACGTCATGATACTTCTATCTCTCCCAATCAATTTGGTTTCATGCCCGGTCGTTCAACTATGGAAGCGATCTTTCTCATTAGAAGCTTGATGGAGAAATATAGAGATGTGAAGAAAGATCTACACATGGTTTTTATTGATTTGGAGAAGGCTTATGATAGTATTCCAAGAGAGGTCTTATGGAATGTGTTAGAACAAAAGAGGGTATTTATTAGGTACATACAAGTATTGAAAGATATGTATGAAGGAGCAACTACTATTGTGCGCACAGTGGGAGGGGACACAAGAGATCTTCCGATATCAATTGGATTACACTAAGGATCAGCCATAAGCCCTTACCTTTTTACATTAGTTTTAGATGAACTGACGAAACATATATAAGAGAGTATTCCTTGGTGCATGATGTTTGCGGATGATATTGTTCTGATAGATGAGACACGAGAAGGAGTCAATAGGAAGCTAGAACTTTGGAGAAGTGCTCTAGAGTCAAAGGGTTTTAAGTTAAGTAGAACGAAGACAGAATACATGCATTGCAAGTTCAGTGAAGGCCAAACTGGTGATAGGGAAGGAGTTAGTTTGAATGGAGTGGTACTGTTCCAAAGTAATCACTTTAAATATCTAGGCTCAGTCCTTCAAGTAGATGGGGGATGTGAGGAGGATGTTAGTTATAGGATTAAAGCCAGATGGTTGAAGTGGAGACGTGCCATGGGAGTTTTATGTGATCGTAAGATTCCCAATAAATTAAAAGGAAAATTTTACCGTACAGCCATACGACCGGCTATGTTATATGGTAGTGAGTGTTGGGCACTGAAAGAGTCGTATGCATCTAAGATAAGAGTTGCAGAGATGAGAATGTTAAGGTGGATGAGTGGCCATACTAGATTAGATAAAGTCAGGAATGAGAGTATTAGAGAAAAGGTAGGAGTGGTGCCAATTGAAGATAAGTTGAGAGAAGGGAGATTGAGGTGGTTTGGTCATGTGAAGCGTAGACATACGGAGGCTCCAGTTAGACAAGTAGAGCACATTAGGTTAGAGGATAGAAAGAAAAAAAGGGGTAGACCTAAATTGACTTGGAGAAGAGTAGTACAACATGACTTAGAAGCATTACATATTTCTGAGGATTTAACCCAAAATCGTTCAGAGTGGAAAAAGCGAATCCATATAGCCGACCCCAAATTTTTGAGATAAAGGCTTAGTTGAGTTGAGTTGAGTTGTTGTAGTGCTACTTATTACCTTAATAAGAACCCTAATGACTTTGTCCTTTATTAAACTGATTACCCTGACCATCTTTTTTAAACCATTTGCGCTGCTCACGAGCCCAATGTTCATCATCATACATCTCCATCTGTCTAGTCTGAATGTAGCCCCTTATTTTGTGATGAGTATGTGCATTGAGATTGTGGGAAACCCGATGATGAAAAAATTATATGACTGTAAGATGTAATTGGAGGCATGGAGCTGACTTATTAATTCCGTGGCATGATCTTGAAAAAAAAAATAATATGTTTTTTTTGAGAAATTAATTTAATTAAATTTAAATAAAATTTTATTTTATTTAAATTTAATATGGGTAGTTCTTAAATAGACTTAATTAAGTTTAATTGGGCCCCATTGGCCCAAGAAAGTCTAGTTAGAAATTTCAAATAGGACCCATGTAATTTATTTTCTGAAAATTAAAATAAGAAAATATTTTTTCACTATTCCTCTCCCATACAAACTCTCTCTCTCCCTTAGCCCCACTTGTCACACTTTACCCCTTTGTAAGGCTTAACATGATCCCATAGAATACCTAATAAACAACCAAACTTCACCTACCGATAACTCATTAAGTACACTACAAGGGATTTTTAAACCATCTTCTTACATTTTGGAAGTGGTGAGCATTATGATAGGAATTACAAAAAATTTAATTGAAGTTTCAAAACTAGTAAAAACTTTTATCCATTTTTTTATTTTTCAACAATTTAATAAAAATTTTGGCAGAGTGCCGTCTGTATTTTGAGAAAACAGTTCTTCAAAAACCTATAAAAAGCACTTCCAACACTTGTTTTCACAACTCCCAACCACCAAAATAACTTAGTTCATCATAATGCAATTCAAGTCCACAATTCAATCAAAATTTGTCATTTCAAAATATCTCATCAATTCATTCACATTGCATTTAATATTTAATTTACAAATACATATCTTAATTTACAAAAAGAAAATCCAAAATACTATATTACAATTTATTATACAACTACTCAACTTTACATTAATACATATGACTTTACAATATTTACATCAAAATAACTGCAAGGGTATAAATAAATACCCGTACAAACAGGTCTATGTAGTCCTCTACTTCAATAGCAGCTCACTTTATTGCTTTCTCCTTGCTCTTAAATAAATAACTGCAAGGGTATAAATCAATACCCGTACCACCTCTTGACCTAATGGACTAGTTACTAGCACATCATAGTCCATTTGTACACACTGTATAGCAGTATAACACATCACACTAGCACTGACATATGAGTGTGTGGAGCAAGGATCAAACAACACATATGCATTTTGGTCAAGGATAGAGAAAATACCAGCTACTACATTTGATGTTTCAGCCTCCTCCCTCAGACACATTGTATAGACTCTAGCTGGTGCACCACTTGGTGCTGGCTGGTTAACAGTACTCTGACTTATAGGAGTGCTATCCCTACCTCTGCCTCTACCTCGACCAGTTGGTTATGACCCTCTAGGTGCAGAGACTTGGATTTATCCCTCAGATGTGGTAGAAGGTCCAGATCGGCGCGGACTAGTATAATCCTTAGCAAAATGTCCACTCCCTCCACAGTTGAAACATGCACCGATGGCCTTGAAACACACCCCACCATGTGTTCTACCACAAGTCTCACACTGCCGAACTGATAAAGCTCCTCGAGATGCCTGCTGGGTTTGCTGACCAGACCGGGGTGGTCTTTGGCCAGAGAATCTGCCTCTGCCAAATATGCGAGTGCTGGATCCCCCAGACTGTTTCTTTTTCCCAGAAACACTCTCAGCAGCCTGGCCCGTAGCCTTTTCAGTCTTTTCTTTCTCTTGAGTGCCCTTCTTCACCGCCCCTTCTGATTCTATCCTTTCTAGTTCTAGGGCTTGTGAAATCAGCTCAGAAAAATTTTGGTGTCTGAATCCCACAACTTGCATTCTTAAGCTAGGCCTCAACCCAGCCTCAAACCTCTTACATCTGTCTCTAGGGGTGGAGACTAAGCTTCTAGCATAGTGACTTAGCCTTGAAAAGTCTCGCTCATACTCTGCTATTATTCTGTCTCCTTGCTTCAGGCTTAAGAATTCATACAATGTCATATCTATATAAGCATCGGGAACCCATTTCTGCCTGAATTCCCTCAGGAAGTTTGTCCAGGTTAACACAGGTGGCTCAACCAGGCTGTGGGGGATGGTCTTCCAACATTCATATGCATCCCCTTGTAGAAGAGATACTGAATATTCAAATTTTAATTCTTCGTCACACTGCAGTTTTTTGAATACCCTTTCCACCCGTTCTAGCCACTGTTCTGCTTCCAGTAGATCCACAGTGCCCTTAAACTCGGTAGCACCAAATTTCATTAGTTTTTCATATTGTTGAGCTGGGGGCTGTGGTTGTATTGCAGGTGCTTGCATTTAAACTTGGGGTGGCACATTTCCCGTCATTTGTTGAAAAAATGCAGCCATCTATTGTGCAAACTAAGCAGAAAACTATGGTGCTAGAGTAAGAGCTGGAGTGGCCGATCCACTCACATTCTGGAGTGGTGGGGCTTCTCCTTGGACCTCAGCCTTGACAGATTGCTCCACGGAATGATCTCCCTCTTCCATTCCATTTTCAAAAATTTCCTACTTCCTGAGATCAAACACAAGGAGGTTGACCTCTGTTAGAGCATATTCATGATGTAAATATGTCATATGTATCAATTAAAGACACTTGAGCCGTTGTACTTATCAAAGAAATATTCACATACATAGTCAAAATTTATTGCAAAACCATACTCTGATACTACCAAAACATGTCACACTTTACCCCTGTGTAAGGCATAACATGATCCCGTAGAATACCTAATGAACTACTGAACTTCACCTACTAATAACTCATTAAGTACACTATAAGGGATTTTAAAACCATCTTCTTATATTTTGGAAGTGGTGAGCATTCTGGTAAGAATTAAAAAAATTTAATTGAAGTTCAAAACTAGTAAAAATTTTTGTCCATTTTTTTATTTTTCCACAATTTAGTAAAAATTTCGGCAGAGTGTTGTCTATATTTTGAGAAAATAGTTCTTCAAAAACCTGTAAAAAGCACTTCTAATACTTGTTTTCACAACTCCCAACCACTAAAATAACTTAGTTCATCATAATGCAATTCAAATTCACAATTCAATCAAAATTTGTCATTTCAAAATATCTCATAAATTCATTCACATTGCATTTAATATTTAATTTATAAATACATATGTTAATTTACAAAAAGAAAATCCAAAATACTATATTACAATTTACTGTACAACTGCTCAACTTTATATTAATACATATGACTTTATAATATTTACATCAAAATAACTGCAACGGTATAAATAAATACTCATACAAACAGGTCTATGTAGTCCTCTACTTCAATAACAACTCACTCTGCTACTTTCTCCTTGCTCTTATCTGCGATAGCAAAATAAGCTATCACTGAGTATAAAAATACTCAGTGGTGCACAATAAAAATTCGAAATGTAGTACATAAAACATTCATTGATAAATCACAATTTAAATATTTCACAAATTATCAAAACTCATTATAGCACAATTTTGGTCAAATAATTTAATAAACACAGTGTTGCCAATTCATACACAACTTAAGCCATGACACAAAATTTCCGATCAATGCCGCATTGTACACCATGACAAAGCAATCTATAACCCCATTAATCGAAATCAATGAGGGAGGTGGCTAGCTAGCTAATGAGTACTCATCCGATCTACAACCTCAACTGGTAAGCCAGAGAGGGAGGAAAATAAACGATCTCAACCCCATAGATGGAAGAGGAATAATGTGATACTGTCATGCTAAGTGTGAACACAAAATCAATTCAAAACAAAGTACTCAAATAATTTAGAAAAGATCCTAAATAATTTCCAAAGTCATTTTTGCAGTCTCAAAATGGCAATACAATTTATAAACAGCACAGCGATTTCATAAAGCATAACAATTCAACTTTTCACTTAGAAAATAATTGCATAAATTTATTGTGCACAAACTTGACGAGAGTCGTCTCTAGGCCTTGACTCAGTCCCTTAGATTTTCTGGGTCTTTCTCAGCTGATACACACAATTGACAGTATTTTAGTATCTTTTGTCACAATAAATCCAATAATTAAACTCATATGTACTAGCCCCAATATGCTTAAACTTACGTTCTTGAAAAATTTCAAGTCGGGGTTACTATTCATGGCACTATTCAAGTCAATTTGTTGACTTTCTAATGCTTAATAGGTATGGAAATTCTAATTTCACTCACATACCACATTTTGGTTACCTAATTTGTTAGTTTTGGTTGTTTCCTCAAACTTTAAGTCTCTTAGGCACAAATTTCAAATTTTCAGTTTTGGTGTTCAGTTTTGCACTATTCCATTGGTCATGTTGCTGTGATAATTTGGCTAAGGTTTCTTTATAGAAGTTGTTCCTTATTATCTTAAATTTATTTCTCTTTTTGAATCACTCCATTTGGAGTTTTGTAGCCTAAGTTATAGTCATTTGAACATGGCTGGCCGGATTTGGTTTTACCCAGAATTCTGGGCATTCACTGGATAATGCCAGTTTTTGTGGGTTGACTGCAGGTGAGTTTTTGGATAGCTTATGGTCAAATTTTCAGTTTATTTTCTTCATAAAAGTTTTAGGGCTATTTCTCAGCTTTCTACCAGTAAAATTTCAGGTCATTTGGACCTTCCTAGACCAAGTTATGGTCATTTACGTAACTACTGTTCATTTAGTCATTTTTGTACAGGTCAGTTTGCCAATTCTGGATTTGGCCTAATTGTTCACTAAGTTATAGTCACTTTTTGTGCATGATTCCTAAATGAAAAATGTGCCATTTTGTGTCTAGTTTCATTATGAATTGGCTTCATACTAATTGGGTTGATAAATTTTTAGTTTTGGTCCCTGAAAGGGACCTAGGTCAAGCTGCCTGCAGATTGACCCTCACCAATCCGAATTGGAACTTGGTTCCAACAATTCATACACACCACAAATGGTCACAATTGACCATTTCTCTACTCCAATAAGGTCAATAATATCATTTGGCCAATTCTCAAAATTTTCTTCAATTTTTCACAATCTCCAATCCCTAGTTACATGCATTTTAACTCTAATGCAAATTTAAAGTGTATATTCATGTTCTGCACACCTAATTCACCTCAAATAACCATTCAAATCCATCAAACTCATTCATATCAAACCCTAACCCTAGCTAGAAGAATTTCATGTTTGGTCCCTCAACAATTGTTTTCTTTTGATTTTAACTTAATATCTAAGTTACTTGAGCTAAATACACAAATAAGAAACCAGAATTTTCAAAGTAAATTGCTTACCTCCACTTTGCACTTCAATATTCAATTCTTCTCCTTTTTTTCCTCTTTCTTTCTTGCTCAATCACCTTTCCAAGTGAAGTTAATGAGCTTTAATGGAATAATTTGGGGGCAAAGTAGGGTTAAGTGAGGGAACAAAAGCTTGAGATCAAAGCTTTAATGGAGGTTTTGCAATGGAGAGGGAGAGAGAAGGTGTTGGCCGGCTAGTTTGGTGAGGAAGATGAGTGATTATCCTTTTTAATTTTTTTATGTTTTTATGTCTTTAATTGGTTATTTGACTTGGTCAATTATTGGGAAAACTAATTTTTATTTTGACATCATTTGTGATGTCATCAAGGCGATGCAATAAAACTTTTTCTTTTCTTTTTCCATTTTCCTAAAATTTTCAATAGTTCTTTAATTTAATTCTCGATCCCAAAAATTTTTTTTCTCAAATTTTATTAAAGAGTTAGGTCAGGTGTCAGGTCTAGGGGTGAATTGACCAAATTGCCCCTTGTTGGTTCAATCCGGTTTGCAAGTTATTCGATATCTCTTTTGGATCTCTGACTTAATTATTTGACCTGCTTAACAATTCTTTTCTGTGATTTTCTCTTTTCCACTGTGTTCACAATAGTCCTAAGGACTACAGCGTCAAATTTTACGGTTCGAAATTTGAGTTTAGACTGACCTCGTAGTTATTCCCGAGAAGGTCACCCATCGCTATGACTCTCGGCTCATTTAACTTCTTGTGTTCTGTTTTTCTTATTTATACTTAACCATTTGACAATTACTAATTATTTGTGTTCAGGGCTTATCTAGGGGTCTTAGACGTGGTTCTACTTCTTTTAATTGTCCGGACCAACACCGGTCACCGGAACAGTGAAATATACCAGGCTGTGCAAATAGGGTTGTTATAATTCCCCCCCCCCCCCCCCTTAAATAAATTTCGTCTCAAAATTTTACCTGGTATCAGTCTCTAAAAAGCTGTGGATGCTGTCTCCTCATGTCCTCGTCTAGTTCCCAAGTAGTCTCCTGGCCCGAATGATGGTTCCATAGCACTTTCACTAATGGTATCTGCTTGTTCCGTATCTGCTATAAGCCAGAATCTCTATGGGTTCTTCTTCATACGTGAGGACTGGATTCACCTCAATCTCTTCTACTGGTAGTACATGAGATGGGTCTGATCGATACCTCCTTAACATAGACACATGGAAGACGTTATGTATCTTCTCCAACTCTGGAGGTAATGCCAAGCGATATGCTAAAGGACCCACTCTCTCCAAAACCTCATATGGCTCGATGAAACGAGGACTCAGTTTCCCCTTTCTACTGAATCTCATAATTTTCTTCCAAGGGAAAAACTTGAGGAATACTTTGTCACCCACTGCATACTCAATATCCCTTCTCTTCAGATCAATATAGGACTTCTGACGGTCTGATGCAGTCTTAAGTCGATCTTTGATCAATCTGATTTTCTCTTCAGTTTGCTGAACAATTTCTGGCCCTATCATTTTGTTTCGCCTACCTCATCCCAACACAACGGGGTCCTACATTTTCTGCCATACAAAGCTTCATATGGAGGCATCCCAATGCTTGATTGGTAGCTGTTGTTGTAAGCAAACTCAATCAAAGGCAAGTGTGTGTCCCAAGTTCTCTCAAACTCAATCACACAAGCCCGTAGCATGTCCTCCAAAATCTGAATTACCCTTTCAGACTGGCCATCTATCTGTGGGTGGAATGCCGTACTGAAATTCAATCTAGTTCCTAGGGCTCTCTGAAGACTACCCCAGAATCTAGAAGTGAACCTAGGATCTCTGTCTGATACGATGGATACTGGCACTCCATGCAGTCTTACTATTGTCCATCCGTACTGGTAGAAAATGAGCAGACTTGGTCAGTCTGTCAACTATCACCCATACTGCATCATGACTCTTCTATGTCCTCGAAAGGCCCATCACAAAATCCATAGTTATTCTCTCCCATTTCCATTCCGATACTAGTAGTGGATGTAGCAAACCAGCTGGTACTTGATGCTCTGCCTTTACTTGCTGACAAGTTAGGCATTTGGAAACAAATTATGTTACATTTCTTTTCATACCCATCCACCAGTAGTGCTCTTTCAGCCCTCTATACATTTTGGTACCACCAGGATGCATAGCAGAAGGAGATTCATGTGCTTCCTTCATAATGATCTGTCTCAAGTAAACGTCATTAGGAATGCACATTCTGCACTGGTGTAGCAGTAGACCATCATATCTAATTGAGAACTCAGGTTTCTTGCCCTGTCTGACTTCTTCTAATAACTTCTGATATCTTTCATCATTCTGAGCCGCCATTTTGATCTGGTCAATCAATACTGGTTGTACATGCCATGCAATTGCTATCTGTCCCTCATTATTAATCTTTAAGCTGGCATGCAATGATCTCAACTCATATACCATAGACAAAGGAAAAACTTTGAGACTTGCCATAGTCTTGCGAATTAAGGCGTCAGCTACAACATTAGCTTTCCCTGGCTGATAGTTTATTATACAATCATAGTCTTTTATCAACTCTAACCATCTTCTCTGTCTCAAATTCAACTCCTTCTGAGTGCCCAAATACTTCAAACTCTTATGATCTGTGTAGATGTAGCACTTCTCCCCATACAAATAATGTCTCCAGATATTAAGAGCGAACACAATAGCTGCTAGCTCCAAGTCATGTGTAGGATAATTTCTCTCATGAGGTTTCAGCTGGCGTGATGCATATGCAATGACATTCCGATCTTGCATCAGTACACAACCTAACCCATTATGAGAAGCATCACTATATACTATGTATTCTTTACTCTGGGTAGGTAAAGTCAGGACTGGAGCCTCAGTCAAACACCTCTTCAATTCATCAAAACTCTGCTGGCATTTATCTGTCCACTGAAATTTCACATCTTTTCTAAGCAGCTTGGTCAGTGGAGATGCCAACATGGAGAACCCTTTCACAAAACGGTGGTAGTATCCGGCTAACCCCAGGAAACTGTGAATCTCTGTGATATTTCTGGGTGGATTCCAATTAAGGACAGCTTCTATCTTGCTGGAATCTACCTTAATACCTTCTGCCGATACTACATACCCCAAGAAGGATATTTGTTTCAGCCAAAATTCACACTTTGACAATTTGGCGTATAGTTGTTTCTCCCTCAAAGTCTGTAGTACAATCTGCAGATGTCTATCATGCTCTTCTGCACTCCTCGAGTATACCAATATATCATATATGAATACCACAACAAACTGGTTGAGGTATGGTCTGAAGATAGTGTTCATCAGATCCATAAAAGCAGTCGGAGCATTAGTTAACCCGAATGGCATAACCAAGAACTCATAATGGCCATAGCGAGTTCTAAAGGTAGTTTTAGGAATACTCTACTCTTGTACTTTCAGTTGATAATAACCTAATCTCAGGTCAATTTTGGAGAACATAGCTGCACCCCTCAACTGATCAAACAAGACATCAATGCGGGGCAATGGGTATCTGTTCTTTATTTTCACCTTATTCAACTGCCGATAGTCGATACATAAACGAAGAATGCCATCCTTCTTCTTAACAAATAACACTAGCGCTCCCCAAGGTGACACACTAGGGTGGATAAAGCCCTTGTCAAGTAGCTCTTGCAACTGCACTTTCAATTCTTTCAATTCTACTAGTGCCATTCTATATGGCGTTATAGAGATTGGGTCCACACCAAGTATAATATCAATTTCAAACTGAACCTCTTTTTCCGGAGGTAACCCTGGCAATTCATCAGGAAATACATCCGAAAAGTCACATATGGTAGGGATGTCCCTCAGTGCTGAACTCCCCACTTGGGTGTCTATCACATGTGCCAAGTATGCTTCACACCCCTTTCTGATCATCCTTCTGGCTAGTGCAGCCAAAATGATATTTGATGGCAGTAACTGCCTCTCCCCATGTATTACCACATCACCGTACAGAGGGAGACCAAAAGTGACCGTCTTCAGTCTACAGTCAATCATCGCGTGATGCCTGGCTAACGAATCCATGCCCAAGATAATATCATAATCTCTGAAGGACAATTCAATCAAATCTGACAGAAAAACATGTTCTTGGATCACCAAGGGGTAGTCTCTATAGATTCTGTTGACCCTAACCTCCTGACCTAATGGACTAGTTACTAGCACATCATAGTCCATTTGTACACACTGGATAGTAGTAGAACACATCACACTAGCACTGACATATGAATGTGTGGAGCCAGGATCAAACAACACATATGCATCTTGGTCAAGGATAGAGAAAATACCAGCTACTACATCTGATGTTTCAGCCTCCTCCCTCAGACGCATTGTATAGACTCTAGCTGGTGCACCACTTGGTGCTGGCTGGTTAACAGTACTTTGACTTTCAGGAGTGCTTTCCCTACCTTTGCCTCTACCTCGACCAGTTGGCTATGACCCTCTAAGTGTAGAGACTTGGATTGATCCCTCAGATGTGACAGGAGGTCCAGATCGGCGCGGACTAGTACAATCCTTAGCAAAATGTCCACTCCCTCCATAGTTGAAACATGCACCGGTGGCCTTGAAACACACCCCCACCATGTGTTCTACCACAAGTCTCACACTGCCGAACTGATAAAGCTCCTCGAGATGCCTATTGGGTCTGCTGACTAGACCGGGGTGGTCTTTGGCCAGAGAATTTACCTCTGCTAGATCTGTGAGTGCTGGATCCCCTAGACTGTTTCCTTTTCCCAGAACCACTCTCAGTAGCCTGGCCCATAGCCTTTTCAGTCTTTTCTTTCTCTTGAGTGCCCTTCTTCACTGCCCCTTCTGATTCTATCCTTTCCAGTTCCAGGGCTTGTGAAATCAGCTCAGAAAAATTTTGGTGTATGAATCCCGCAACTTGCATTCTTAAGCTAGGCCTCAACCCAGCCTCAAACCTCTTACATTTGTCTCTGGGGGTAGAGACTAAGCTTCTAGCATAGTGACTTAGCCTTGAAAAGACCCGCTTATACTCTGTTATTGTTCTGTCCCCTTACTTCAGGCTCAAGAATTCATGCAATTTCATATCTACATAAGCATCGGGAACCCATTTCTGCCTGAATTCCCTCAGAAAGTATGTCCATGTCAACAAAGGCGGCTCAACCAGGCTGTGGGGGATGGTCTTCCACCATTCATATGCATCCCTTTGTAGAAGAGATACTGAATATTTAAAATTTAATTCTTCAGCACACTGCAGTTTTCTGAATACCCTTTCCATCCATTCTAGCCACTGTTCTACCTCCAGTAGATCCACAGTGCCCTTAAACTCGGTAGCCCCAAATTTCATTAGTTTTTCATATTGTTGAGCTGGAGGCTGTGGTTGTACTGCAGGTGCTTGCATTTGAACTTGGGGTGGCACATTTCCCGTCATTTGTTGAAAAAATGCAGCCATCTATTATACAAACTAAGTAAGAAACTGTAGCGCTGGAGTAGGAACTGGAGTGGCTGATCCATTTACATTCTGGAGTGCTAGGGCTTCTCCTTGGACCTCAGCCTCCACAGATTACTCCACCGAATGATCTCCCTCTTCCATTCCATTTTCAAAAATTTCCTACTTCCTAAGATCAAACACAAGGAGGTTGACCTCAGTTAGAGCATATTCATGATGTAAATATGTCATATATATCAATTAAAGACACTTGAGCAGTTGTACTTATCAAAGAAATATTCACATACATAGTTAAAATTTATTGCAAAACCATGCTCTGATACCACTAAAATATGTCACGCCTTACCCCTCTGTAAGGCATAACATGATCCCGTATAATACCTAATGAACTACCGAACTTCACCTACCGATAACTCATTAAGTACACTACAAGGGATTTTAAAACCATCTTCTTACATTTTGGAAGTGGTGAGCATTCTGGTAGGAATTAAAAAAAATTTAATTGAAGTTTCAAAACTAGTAAAAACTTTTGTCCATTTTTTTATTTTTCCACAATTTAGTAAAACATGAAATTTTATTAATTTTAGGGTTAAGAATCATTGAAAAATCTTTTGTATTTTGTAAGTTATGGCTATTTGAAATTAGGTTTCCTGCAAAACCTGATTTGCAAAATACCCGATTTGTGAAGCCCATATCTCCCTTGTTTCTTAATATTTTTGTTTGAATCTAGTGTCTAAAATTAGGTTCAAGATCTTTTGAATATTTTCCAGTTAGGTTTGCATTCATATCTATTGTGGTTGATGAGTTATGAATTTTACAAAAAAGTAGTGCGATTATGTCATTAGGAAAACTTACGATTTGTGTAGACCATTCAGCTAAGGTTTTGTTTAGATTTTAAATTTAATAATCTTGTATAATATGTTGGCTGTCTTCTGTAATGTTTTCATGATTTTTAGGCATGTTTAATTATTTTTCAAAAATCAGATTTCTTGCTACTCTCAATCTGCCAGAATTTGAAATTGTATGTTTATGGATGTTCTTGTATTTTCTTGAGTTCCAATTGATATTTGATCTATTTTCCTATGTATTTTTAATTCAAGAAGTGTTATGAAGTGTTTGGAATATGTTAGAAGACCTAGACCCTTAGGTAGTTGTAACTAATTAGGAATCTTAACCCTTTAGGAGATTAGAGCTAGAATCAAATGTGAATTGTTATTAGTATTTTCCTATTTTCTTTACTTCATTTATTTTCTTTAAGTTTTCTTTATTTTTTTTATTAAAAATAAAATTGGTAAATAGCCCTAAGGTAAGTACCAAAGAGAGTATTTATGTAGAGCTAAATGGGAGTAAGCCAGAGATATTAATGCCATACTAGAAGATAAAGCTCTTTTTTAAGGGTAGCTTGCCCCAATGGCAACTGCAATTATCAATAAGTAAGTAACCCTAAATTCCTAAAATAATTGTTAGTATGAAAATGTAGTAACAATAGGATTTTTATTTGGTAAATTAAAATTAATTTTGTTTTTAATTTAACTAACTTTTGCATGCAATTAATTTAAATAAATACTTGATACATTAAAATTAATCTTATTTGTAAATTAAACTAACCTTGGCATGTAAAATAAATTTAATTTAATACTTGGTAATTGTAAAATAAATTTACATGTTAGAAATCTTTATTAGGTTGTGATTGTTTGAGCCTCATATGATATTAGAATAAATTATACATGTACATAATTAATTTAGTTTAATTATCCTTAAGGTAACTTAGTGAAAAATTAATTAATTAGATTAAATAAAAACTTAGGATTGTTTGAAATTGAATTTGTTTATAAATTAAATTCTCAATAATACATTAATTAATTTACTTTAATTATCCTTAAGGTAACTTAGTGAAAAATTAATTAATTAGATTAAATAAAAACTTAGGATTGTTTGAAATTGAATTTGTTTATAAATTAAATTCTCAATAATACATTAATTTTAGTCATCCGGTAAATATCATTTAAATAATTAGCAACCCCATAGATAGGAATTACTTGTGCATGAGAATTGTTTGTAAACAATAACCCTTTTGTGAATTACTTGCGTGTGTAGGATTAGAATTGCATTTTTAGGATAAAGTTTAATTGAGAAATAATAAACAAGATTTCTAGAGATGTTAGTAGAGGAGTGGCACTTGAATTAACAAGGTTAGACTCGGCGTAAGGGGTGCCTAACACCTTCCTCGTATGTACCCACTATCCCGAACCTAAACATTGGGCTATGGTAATGACGGTTGTGGAAACTCTGTAAGGAGTAAGTTACCATCCATGACCCTTGAAAGAAACACTGAATATGTCCTGGTTATTACCCGAGTGGCGACTCCTGTCTATCTATGCTTTCGTGGCATAAATCCTTAGTATCGTGATAGTGTTATAGGAAGACGGTACTTGCCAGTGGTTCGATTCTATTAGAATTGTATGAAGTGCATGTCTAGGAAATGCTGTCTAATGAGGTGGTACTTAAGTGAGACCATTGTGACTTCACCATCTTTTCTGGGTATTACCTGCTGCATTTTATATAATTCTAATGCATGATATTTTGTCTCACGCCTTACTACAACACCTCCAATCCTACAGTTTGACGACTCCACTGGAGACTAAATGGATAGTTACTCCAACATGTTTCTATTAGTCTAATATTATTCCTTTATTAAATTTTTTGCATTTCACTACACTATCACATGGATCACCCTTACCCTTTTTAGACACACTAGTACTAGCCAAGGAGACCATAGTTCCACTCAAGCTATGACGAATTGGTGAATCTAGCACCCCATGATCATACCTTCGAGTATATAAAAGAGCCATAGATCCAGCTGTTGTGCTTAATGGACAAGTTCTCGCATGGGTGACCTTTTTCCTACCCGATGAAGCTCATGTGTAACACCCCTCACCCGACTACAATGTGGCCGAGCAAGGCATGCTACAATCGGTGCTGGAGCACCCTAACTTATCTTACTTTATTTTTTTTAAATAATTTTGAATTCATTTAATTTAATATCAATTATTTTTCGACGGAGAAACCAGCGAAGCTTCCCTTATTTTATTATCGTTTGGCGTATTTCAATATTCACCTGTTTGAAATTCAACAATATTTCCAAAATAAAATCTTATCTATGCTAATCATAATTATCTCATCAATCATTCTCATAATTTTCTCATATTTCAAATCTCATCCATACATTTCAATTTCATAATCATTTCCATACATTTCCATTCATACTCAATTCATATGTAAACATTCTCAAATTACATAAGCAAAATTTTCAAATTTCCTTAATTTACATAATTTACAAAATAATTACAAAATTTCATAATTTACATGATATATAAATTAATTACATATGAAAAAGCTAATTTATTAATTTACATCGCATTTTTAGTAATTACCTGTTCACAATATACATTACAATACAATATCTAAGCATTTTATACAAAATATAAAATATGATCTATATGGGCCCTATCTACATGCATTGCTGAGGAGGTGACAACCTTGGATACTTCAGATACTTCTGCAGATCAAAACTCCTAAAATTCCCAGTCAAACGTCCATTGGGTTCTAGCTTCAGCATCTGCGTGAAGGAAACAATTCCATCGTGCTAAGCATTGCTGCTTAGTGGTGCAATAATATAACAAGGAAATAATATACAAATAAAGATAGAAATAAAACATAATTCAAATAATTAAGATTTATTTATACTTCACATGCGGTTTCTAAAATTTAATATGTTTTATCCTAATTTAGTCTTATTTGGAAGTGTTTATTTCGCCAATGTACAGTAATAATGTACAAAGAAAAATGATCTAAAAATAATAAATTTATGCTTATATTATTATATAAGTCACATTTGCAATATTTATTTATGTTATAATTTTCTTTGCTAATCTTTTAGCATTTTCTCTATACTTGCTAGGTTGTCTCAGATTATCTCATAATAAGTAAATTTTAATATCTGTCCAGTTCATTTCGATTCTTTCTCATAAATAACTATTCTAATTTATTTTAGGTCGTCTTACTCATTTATTTAATTTCTAATATTTTTAATTACTAATATTCTTAACTTATTTCAATAAATTTCACTGCCCAAGTAACTTATGACAGGCTGACTAAACTGGATAACGGGTCGTTGGCACTGGACACCGCGGTGCCTCGGGCCGTCATACCATGGGACGCAAAACGTCAACCACGTATGCACTCAGTATGGCTAAAAAGCCATGATAACACATAATCGGGCATTAAGCCATGAGTGCGGGCATAAAGCCATGAATGCGGGCATAAAGCCATGAATGCGGGCATAAAGCCTTTCGCAGTACTGCTAAAACAATACCCTATTGGCATTCCAAACTATCCAATCTGACACACATGTCTAAGCAATACAAGGGCACATAATATTATTAAATATTAATATATTGTGTTTTATAACTTCATTATTTCATGACAAATTCCATAATTTATACATTCATCATAATATTCATATATTCCTTACATCATTCATATTGATCACAATTCACAACAATGGTGTTCATCTACCATTGTATTCAAAACATTATTCCTTTCTCTTATAAAGAAAACTAATGTTCAATTCATATTTTCATGTGATTCATTTGTTCATTACAATATTTATATGAATTCATAACTCATACAAGGTGTTATTATCTTATTTGTAATGGAAACATAAATCCTAATGTAAACCTCATCCCATTTATACTCAACAATCCATCTAGGTTAATGTCATTTCATATTCAAGTGGTATTACTTATGTTTTATTAGACCTACTAGTAATGGAAATAAATCTTAACTATATACTCACATAACTTAAATGTTCATTAAGCCATTTAGGTGAATTGCTATTTCTATTCCAAGTAATCCATAAATGTTTCATGGATTCCAAATTTCATACCTTAATTTTCTCTATCAATCTAGTTATTATACTTTGTGTCTTTGTATTACTATTCACATTACTATTCACTCAAATTGTTGACTTTTTAATACATAATAAATTTATTGAACCTAAGTTCTCCAAGATACCACATTTTGCATTCAAAATTTGTTGGTATTGGTTGCCAATACCATTTCCAAGCTTAATGTTAATTGGGCAGAATTTTGAATTTTCATGCCTTGTTTTTACTGTTCCATTGGTCAATTTTGCAGTGGGAATTTGGCAAACTGATCAACATGAAAGTTGTTCCTTATTTTGTCTAGTTGCATTTCCTTTTTTGAATCACTCCATTTGGAGTTTTGTAGCTCAAGTTATGGTCATTTTACCATAACTGGCCGGAGTGACCTGTACCCAGATTTTCTGGGCAATTTAGTTATGCCAGATTTGGTGACCTAAGTTTGGTTGGCAATTTGACTAGGTTATGGTCAGAATTTGAATTTGTGTTCTTCATGAAAGTTGTTGTCTATATCTCAGCTTATTTTTGGTAAAATTTCAGGTCAATTGGACCTTTCTACACTGAGTTATGGCCAAATGACCAAATACTGTTCATTTGGTCATTTTGCCCAGGCAGACTGCAGGTCACCCGGATTAGGGCAAACTTTTGGTCCACTTGGTTTAGTTTTCTGGGCATGGTTTCTTCACCAAAGGTGTGCCATTATGTGTCTAGTTTCATGTCCAATTGGCTTTGCACCAATTAAACCTCTACAATTCAAGTTATTGCTGCCCAAACCTGCTGGACTCATGCCCAGTCCTGCAGGTCACCAAGGGCAGCCCATTCACTCAATTTTCTCATGTCACTCATTTCTAGACCAGAAATGGGCCTCCACCTTATTAATTTCTACATGTAACTTCATTAAATCAAAGCATGCTTAATCATTTTTCCTCTAAAATTTCTAGCTCATGCAATATACATGTTACTAGAATGAATAGTGCACTCAGTGCACAATCAGAATGTAGAAACATGGTGCAAAAATAATCACCATAATTTATAGAAACAAGATTTCAAGACCATATTTTCCAGAAATCAACCTTCATATGTTTAACTCAATCTCCAATTGGAATCACATCAAAATCAGATCGAAAATTGCAGAACTAATTAAAAAGGTGCAACCTGTCCAGAATCCAGTACATGCAGGATAGTAGTAAGGAAATGTAAAAATATCAACCATCAGCTACCACAATTAGCTCTTGGCCATAACTACAAGGTTTTAGAGAATTCAATAAGCGTTTCAAGGACTCAAGAATCACATCATTTCGAGTTTTGTGGCTCTAGTTATGATTTATTGAAGGTGGCTATCCTGTTGCAGGAAATCAGCAGAACAGAGTCCACATCTGAGCAATAAAATGTTTTGTCCTCAAACCCTAACCTAACATTAGAATCAGGTCTGCCATAAAAACTACAAAGTTTTAGAAAATTCCTTAAGGTTTCTTTTGACATAAAAATCACCCTGATCTAAGATCCCTAACTCCATTTATGAATTTTTAAAATTTACTGGTCATGCATATACTGTATAGATTCCAGATTTTCACTCATCTATAATTTCCTATGGCACCTAGTTGTAGGATTTACTAATTTCTTTCATAAAACACAGAAATAACTATAAGCTAAAGCAATAACCTTTGTGTGTGTCAACCCAAGCTTGAAGAAAAATCTTTCTCTCCTTTTTCTTTTGCTGCCTTAGGCTTGTTCTAGTTGCAAGGAGCAATTTTTGTGAAATCAACAAGTGATTTTATGGTGTGTTTACAAGGAACTTTTAGAGAGAAGTAAAAGCATCTATGGAGAATAGAGAGGGAGAGAGTTTCTGCTGGTTGAAGAAGAATGGCAGCAGATTGTTTTTTTTTTTCATTTTAACTCATTTTATCCCTTTTTAATTAGTTTATAAGGTGTGTGTTACAATATGATTGGTGCAGGACCTTTAATGACACAATAATGATGTCATAATTTATATTTTATTTCATTTTCTTTTCTACTCATTTTCAATTAAATTTTTAACAATATTCATTCACATTTTAGATCATAATAATTATTTACTTAATTGGACAAGTCGGTCAAAAATCACCTCTGAAGGTGAAATGACCAAAATGCCCTCCGTTTGACTTAACAGACTAAAATTATCTGTATCGATTGAAAATTTTTTTTAAGCATTTCTTTGGCATTCTAATGCCATAAGAACCTCAATGACCCTTCTCTGGAGTCTCAAAAATTATTTTATAATTTTTCCCCTGAGTCTAGGGCTCCTAGTTGCGAGAACCGCAACTTCTCACTGGGTTACCCATCGCTAGGGCACCGGCTCATTTAACTTGGTTGTATTTTATTTCTAAAATTTTTCCTAAATTTTTCTTATTAATATTTGAGTTATTTATGACTCCTCACTCTAGTCTAATTATTTTTCCAGACGTTCTAGCTGTCTGGACCGATACCGGTCACTGGAACAGTAGAATGTACGGAATTGCTACAGTGAGGGTGTTACAATTCTTCCCCTCTAATTTAAATTTTGTCCTCGAAAATTACTGGGTGTTTTGGGTTTTGAGATAATTCCTTTACCTTTCTATTGCTCCCTCTGTCTACTTCTTTTATATATATATGGTACTGTTTAGTCTTTTCGAATATATCATTATACACTTGGCCATATCATAAGGGAAGGATACTTTACCTGAAATTCACATTTGGGGCTTCTTGCTCCTCTCCGGCTTGGGTGACATTTGGAAGTGGTGTTACTATTGTACTTGGTCCTTCCACAGCCTCTGTGTGGGTCCATGGTAAATTCCTCTTAGGACAATCTTTTAGACGATGTTCTATGGCTCCACATCTATAACAGGCTCCAGTCAATCCCCTACATTCACCTTTATGCCACTTGTTACAATGGCCACATTTTCTTGCTAATCCTGGCACACTCACTACTAGTGTTTCTGGTTGATCTCTTCTGGGTATAGGTCTGGGTCTGGATCTCCTACTTTGGTCAGATGTCTGACTTAACTGTTCTCTCGGCCTCTTGTTACTAGACTGTCCAAATTTCCTCTTTTGTTGATCACCACTCCTCTTCTGTTCCTCTTCATGAACACAGCTAATATATTTCTTTCTGAACTCTATCAGAAAGAATTCCCAAGTTACGTCGGCTGGTGGCACTACCTTGGTTACAACATCCCACCACCGATATGCAGCTTCTTGTAACAATGAAACTGGACACTCCAAACTCTGTTCTGGTGTGCAATGGAGCTGATGCAGGACTCTTTCAGTCCTTTCTAACCAATACTCAGCCGCTGAAGAATCGTCTTCCTTTTTACCATTGAAATCTACAGCTCCATACTTCCTAATTTTTCCTAGAGGTGATTTCTGCTGAGATAGTGGTGGAATAACCCTAGTCATCTGTCGAAAAAATCTAGTCATCTGCTCAAACAAGGCATGTTGGGGTTGTACAGGCACCTCTTGCACTGGTGGAGCAGGATCTCCCTGATTTCCAATATCACTTCCAGTCGGAATACGGCTTACTACTTCTTCTTCTACTGTCCTCTGCGATTCTGAGTCCATACCTTAACCTAAAATAACCAAGAAAATAGATCTGCATTAGTGTCACCTCAACTCATATGAATGCAATGCATGTTATGCACACTATCTCATTCTATCTATCTATGCCTAGGAACGCCTAAACCGTGCTCTGATACCAATAAATGTAACACCCCTCACCCGACTACAATGTGGCCGAGCAAGGCATGCTACAATCGGTGCTGGAGCACCCTAACTTATCTTACTTTATTTTTTTTAAATAATTTTGAATTCATTTAATTTAATATCAATTATTTTTTGACGGAGAAACCAGCGAAGCTTCCCTTATTTTATTATCGTTTGGCGTATTTCAATATTCACCTGTTTGAAATTCAACAATATTTCCAAAATAAAATCTTATCTATGCTAATCATAATTATCTCATCAATCATTCTCATAATTTTCTCATATTTCAAATCTCATCCATACATTTCAATTTCATAATCATTTCCATACATTTCCATTCATACTCAATTCATATGTAAACATTCTCAAATTACATAAGCAAAATTTTCAAATTTCCTTAATTTACATAATTTACAAAATAATTACAAATTTTCATAATTTACATGATATATAAATTAATTACATATGAAAAAGCTAATTTATTAATTTACATCACATTTCTAGTAATTACCTGTTCACAATATACATTACAATACAATATCTAAGCATTTTATACAAAATATAAAATATGATCTATATGGGCCCTATCTACATGCATTGCTGAGGAGGTGACAACCTTGAATACTTCAGATACTTCTGCAGATCAAAACTCCTAAAATTCCCAGTCAAACGTCCATTGGGTTCTAGCTTCAGTATCTGCGCGAAGGAAACAATTCCATCGCGCTAAGCATTGCTGCTTAGTGGTGCAATAATATAACAAGGAAATAATATACAAATAAAGATAGAAATAAAAAATAATTCAAATAATTAAGATTTATCTATACTTCACATGCGGTTTCTAAAATTTAATATGTTTTATCCTAATTTAGTCTTATTTGGAAGTGTTTATTTCGCCAATGTACAGTAATAATGTACAAAGAAAAATGATCTAAAAATAATAAATTTATGCTTATATTATTATATAAGTCACATTTGTAATATTTATTTATGTTATAATTTTCTTTGCTAATCTTTTAGCATTTTCTCTATACTTGCTAGGTTGTCTCAGATTATCTCATAATAAGTAAATTTTAATATCTGTCCAGTTTATTTCGATTCTTTCTAATAAATAACTATTCTAATTTATTTTAGGTCATCTTACTCATTTATTTAATTTCTAATATTTTTAATTTCTAATATTCTTAACTTATTTCAATAAATTTCACTGCCCAAGTAACCTATGACAGGCTGACTAAACTGGATAACGGGTTGTTGGCACTGGACACCGCGGTGCCTCGGGCCGTCATACCATGGGACGCAAAACGTCAACCACGTATGCAGTCAATATGGCTAAAAAGCCATGATAACACATAATTGGGCATTAAGCGATGAGTGCGGGCATAAAGCCATGAATGCGGGCATAAAGCCATGAATGCGAGCATAAAGCCATGAATACAGGCATAAAGCCTTTCACAGTACTGCTAAAACAATACCCTATTGGCATGCCAAACTATCCAATCTGACACACATGTCTAGGCAATACAAGTGTGACACCCCTTACCCGTGTACAGTATACCCGAGTAAGCAATGCCACACGGTGTATCGGCACACTCTATTTTTCCTTAATCAATTTTTTGTCATAATTTTGAATATAGTTTATGAAATATAATTTATTTAAGCCATTTATCAAAATTATTATTTATTTGAGGTTCCGAAAATTTTAAAGAAAATCCGACTGAGTATCGGCTAAAAATGGAGAAAACAGTTCTTCGGAACCTGTGAAAAACACTTCCAATATTCATGTCTCATCATCTCAAACTCCAATATCAAAATCTCAACAACATTTCTCAATTTCAGTTCTCAATCATTCATCACATGTGATAATCAAGTATAAATCACAATTATATATTTACTTTTCCATTCACAAATACAATTTTCATAATTTACATGAGCATCAAAATATATTACATAATTCTAAATACATATGAGAAAATAACAATTTAGTTACAAAATGACAAAATGACACATAGTGCCCTACCAATGCACTGCAGAAGTTGAGGTGACACGGACACTGTGCAGAACTGCAGGATGGACTCACCCAGTCTGCGGTCTACTGGGCTCACGATCTGTATCTCCAAAACCTACGCGTGGCAAAAGCAATGCGCTAAGCAATAATGCTTAGTGGTGTAATAATAAAATAAAAGAAATAGCAAGAAAATAAATATGTAGTGAATGTATATGTTTCATTTGTTTTGAATTTGTATATCATTAACTTTGTCCACTTTCATTCATTTGATTGCCCAAGTAACCTATACTAGACGACTGGACTGGATAAACGGGTAAACTGGCACTGGGTATCAAGTACCTCGGGCCGTCACACCATCGGTCACATATGTATCTCCCGGTGTGCAACAGAACAGCTAACAAGCTGTATATAATATTAGGCACGAGGCCACATCTCCATACAAGGTCAGAATGGCTAAAAGCCATAAAATCACAGAATGGCATATTGCCATGTGCAGTACTGCTAACTGAACCCTATTGGCATGCCAAACTATCCAAACCAATCTTGTTAGGTATACTAGGGCATTTGATACTTTTAAATTCTTCAATTTTTGAATTTCAAGTTTTGGTGTCACTATTCACCTCATTGGTCAACAAAAATGTTGACTTTTGGATAGAAAATAGGTGTATTGGTTTTAACACCCTCAATGTACCACATTTTACATTTAAAACTTGTTGGAAATGAGCACCCATACCATTTCTAAACTTAAAACCAAGAGGGCAGAATTTTCAGTTTTTGAAGCCTAAATTTACTGTTCCATTAAGCACTGTTGTAGTGGGAATTTGAGGAAATGGTAAACATGAAAGTTGTTCCTTATTTTGTCTAGTTGAATTTCTTTTTTTGAATCACTCCATTTGGAGTTTTGTAGCTCCAGATATGGTCCAAAAACCACAGCTGGCCGGATTGCCAAAACTGTAGAATTACCAAATCTACAGTACCATGAACAGTAAATGTGACTGCCATTTGGGTTAGGTTCTGGTCATAATTTGGGGTAGGTTTCTTCATGAAAGTTGTTTTTCTATGTCTTAACTTATTGCTGTAAAAATTTCAGGTCAATTGACCATATCTACAGTGAGTTATGGCCAAATGAACAGTTACTGTTCATTTGGTCATTTTTGCAGGTGCTGTTGCAGGGTATCCGGATTGGGGCCAACTTTTGGTCCTCTTGCTTTGCTCTTTTGGGCATGGTTTCTTCAGAAAAAATGTGCCATTATAAGCCTAGTTTCATGTCCAATTGGCCAAACACCAATTGGACCATCACAGCCAAAGATATAGCAGTCCAAGGGGGCTGGAATCACAGCCACCCTTGCTACTGTCCCTAGGCAGCATACTCATTCACTTTGCCATGCTATATTTCAGTCCAAATTATGGTCAACTTACCTAAAATGGTCACTAATTGACCATTAAAATGTTCTCTAACAATTTCCTAAGCCAAGCCAAAATTTCACTTCTCAAAACCCTAATTCCCATATGAGTTTTCACAACATGCTTTAATTAACTAACTAATCCATTATACTTATATTTACATACTTTAAACATAATCTCTAGTGCACTCCAAGTCCATCAAAACACTCAATCTTGTTCCTTACTTAGGGGTGGCTGAAATCCATGGGCTACACACACTTAACTTTTGTTCATTTAAGTCACAAGTTCATGTTGATTTCAAGTCCCTAACATAGAAAATAAGAGTTTTAAATAGATAGGTGCACTAACCTTTAAGTGGCAGAATTTTCCCCAAGCTTAACTTCACTTTCCTTCCTTTTCTAGGCTGCCAAACATTTCCCCAAGAGGTGTGGTCAAGTTTTAATGAAAGGGGTTTAGGGTTTAGTGGTGTAACAAAGGGAGAAATGAAGCTTTTTGGTTGAACATCAATGGAGGGAGAAGAGGGAGAGGTTTCGGCTGGTAAGAGGGAAGAGGATGGCTGCTGTATTTTTTTTTTTATTTCTTTGGTCATATTTATCTATTTTTATTAGTTAGTTAATTAGTTGTTTGAATGCAATTGGTTGTAACTTTTAATGACATCACATTATGTCATAAATTGCTTTTTATTTCATTTTTCTTTTCTTTTCATCACTACTCATTTTCAATTTAATTTTTAGAAATGTTTATTCATATTTTATGTCATATTAATTATTTACTCAACTGGACAAGTCGGCCAAAAATCACATCTGAAGGCGAAATGACCAAAATGCCCTCCGTTTGGCTTAACGGGTCAAAATTGTCTGTACCGATTGAAAAATTTTTCTAGGTATTTTCTTGGCGTTCTAATGCCATAGGAACCTCAATAACCCTTCTCTGGAGTCCCAAAAATTATTTTATAATTTTTCCCCCTGGTCTAGGGCTCTTAGTTGCGAGAACCGCAACTTCCCTCTGGGTTACCCATCGTTAGGGCACCGGCTCGTTTAATTTGGTTGTATTTTAATTCTAAAATTTTTACTAAATTTTTCTTATTAATATTTGAGTTAATTATGGTTCCTCACTTTTGTTAAAATATTTTTCCGAATGTTCTAGCTGTCCGGACAGACACTGGTCACCAGAACAGTAAAATGTACGGAGTTGCTACAGGGAGGGTGTTACAACTCTTCCCCTCTAATTTAAATTTCGTCCTCGAAATTTACCTGATGCAAACAGTTGAGGGAACTGTTGCCTCATCGTCTCTTCACTTTCCCAAGTTGCCTCCTCGGTGTTGTGGTGCCTCCAAAGCACTTTCACCAGTGGAATCTGTTTGTTCCTCAATTCTTTTACTTCCCGAGCCAGGATCCGTATAGGTTCTTCTTCATATGTCAAATCCGGTTGTATTTCAATTTCTTCCCTGGAGATGACATGTGAAGGATCTGAGCGATATCTTCTGAGCATGGACACGTGGAACACATTGTGGATCTTGTCCAGCTCTAGTGGTAAAGCTAGCCTATAGGCCACTGGACCCACACGTTCAATGATTTCATATGGGCCAATGAACCTAGGGCTCAACTTACCTTTTCTTCAAAACCTCAATACCTTCTTCCACGGTGATACCTTGAGGAACACTTTGTCGCCAACCACATATTCTATTTCTTTTCTCTTCAGGTCGGCATAAGATTTACATGCATGCGAGGCAACCTTCAGATTAGCTTTGATTAGCTTCACTTTGTCCTCAGTCTGTTTCACCAGGTCTGGCCCCACCAATTTGTCTTCGCCCAATTCAGTCCAGCACACTAGAGTTCTACATTTCCTCCCATACAGTGCTTCATATGGGGCCATTTGGATGCTAGCTTGGTAGCTATTGTTATATGCAAATTCTGCCAGTGGGAGGTATCTATCCCAACTTCCCTCAAACTCAATGACACAACTCCTCAGCATATCCTCAAGGACCTGACATATATTTCATGTTATTATTATCATTTTAGTTCAATAATTGTATTAATTCAATTGATTCAATTGTTTACCTGGATTACCCTTTCGGATTGCCCATCCGTCTGAGGATGGAAAGCTGTGCTGAAGTGGAGTTGTGTACCCAAGGACTCATGCAACTTCTTCCAAAATCTCGATGTAAACCTTGGGTCTCGGTCAGATATGATGGAAAGTGGAATTCCATGCAGTCTAACTATCTCACTGATATACAATTCTGCTAACTTCTCCAGTGAGTAGTCAGTCCTAACAGGCAGAAAGTGTGCTGACTTCGTCAATCTATCCACTATCACCCATACTGCATCATGTTTCTTCTGGGTGAGAGGTAGACCACTTACAAAATCCATGGTGACCCGATCCCATTTCCATTCAGGTATGCGTATAGGCTGTAGCAAACCCGATGGAACTTGATGTTCTGCCTTGACTTGCTGACATGTCAAGCATTTAGTCACGTAGTCAGCTATGTCTTTCTTCATACCAGGCCACCAATACTGAAGCTTCAGATCATGATACATCTTTGTACTTCCTGGGTGCATAGCATATACACTGGTGTGTGCCTCTTTTAGAATACTGGCCTTCAATTCCCCATTATCTGGTACACACAGTCTTCCTTTGTAATACAGACACCCATCTGCTTTCATCTCATAGTCTGTTGCTTTTCCCTCTGAGATTTTTCTCATAATAGCCATTAACTTTTCATCTATCTTTTGCCCATCTAAAATCTGCTGTAGCAGGTTTGGCCTCATTTGCAACTCAGCCAAAATAGCTACATCTTGAATCAAAGTTAGACGGGCATTCAATGATCTCAAAGTTGTCATGGTTTTTCTGCTCAAAGCATCAGCAACTACATTTGCCTTCCCAGGATGGTAGTCAATTACACAATCATAGTCTTTCAGGAACTCAATCCATCGCCTTTGTCTAAGGTTGAGCTCCTTCTGAGTTGGCAAATATTTTAGACTTTTGTGGTATGTGTAAATGTAGCACTTTTCACCATATAAGTAATGCCTCCATATCTTGGTCACGAAGATAATTCTTTGCAAGCTCTAGATCATGGGTAGGGTAATTTTGTTCATGTGGCCTTAGCTGCCTGGAAGCATAAGCGACCACCTTCCCCTCTTGCATCAATACACACCCTAACCCATTACGAGAGGCATCACTGTAGACCACAAAGTCCTTTCCTAACACTGGCTGTGTTAACACTGGTGCCTCTGTCAACATAGCCTTCAACTTCTCAAAACTGGTCTGACACTTGTCATTCCAGTCAAATCTGACATTCTTGTGTAACAACTTGGTCATTGGAGCAGCTATTAAGGAAAATCCCTTCGCAAATCTCCTGTAATACCCAGCTAGCCCCAAGAAGCTTTTGACCTCAGTTGTGTTTCTGGGAGGCTTCCATTCCATCACTGCTTCTATTTTCTTGGGATCCACCCTAATCCCATCAGCTGACACTATGTGTCCAAGGAATGCAATCTCATTCAACCAAAAGTCACACTTGGACAATTTAGCATACAGCTTCTTTTCTCTCAGGGTTTGCAGAACAATTCTCAAATGCTCATCATGTTCTTCACTAGTCTTGGAATACACCAAAATATCATTAATAAAGACCACTACGAACCGATCTAGGTATGGATGGAAGATACGGTTCATAAGGTCCATAAATGCCGCTGGTGCATTTGTTAGGCCAAAGGGCATCACTAGAAACTCATAATGCCCATATCGGGTCCTGAATGCAGTCTTTGGCACATCTACATCCTTTACCCTCAACTGATGATACCCTAATCTGAGATCAATCTTGGAAAATACTCCTGCTCCCTTCAACTGATCAAACAGATCATCAATTCTAGGCAATGGATATTTGTTCTTCACAGTCATTTTATTTAACTACCGATAATCAATGCATAGCCTCAAAGTCCCATCCTTCTTCTTTAAAAACAGCACTGGAGCTCCCCACGGTGACACACTGGGGCGTATGAACACCTTATCAAGCAACTCTTGCAACTGAGTTTTCAACTCCCTCAATTCAGTGGGTGCCATCCTATAAGGAGCAATGGAAATGGGTCTTTGTGCCAGTTGTCTCAATAGCAAATTCAACTTCCCTTTCTGGTGGTAAACTAGGCAACTCTTCAGGAAATACATCTGGGAAGTCTCTTACTGTGGGTATATCACTCAGGTTTGGCTTAGCCTGCCTAGTATCCACCACATGTGCTAGGTAGGCTTCATAGCCTTTTCTCATAATTCTTCTTGCAACTGTGGCTGAGATGACATTGGACAAGAAATCTGTCCTTTCCCCCACAACTGTGATCTCATTACCTTCAGAAGTTTTTAAAGAAATTCTCTTCAATTTGCAATCAACTATTGCCTGATGACGTGACAATCAGTCCATTCCTAAAATCACATCAAACTCGTGGAAGGGCAACTCAATCAAGTCTGCCAAGAATTCATACCCCTGAATCCTTAACGGGCAACCCTTGTATACTTTGTTCACCACTACACTATGGCCCAATGGATTAGTGACCAGAATGTCTTGGTCACTCTCCCCTACTAGTATCCCCCTTTCTATGGGTAGATTGATGCAGATGTATGAATGAGTGGATCCTGGATCCACCAATGCATGCACAGATGTATTGTAGAGGGAGAACGTACCCCTGATGACGTCCGGGGCATCTTGCTCCTCCTGAGCTCTCAGGGCATAAGCTCTGGCAGGTGGTGCATTATCCGCCTCTCTGGCGGCTCGGATGCAAGCCTCGTGATGGTCCTCGCCTCAGTTTGCAGTTTCCTACCCCTTTGTGGTGCAGGAGCAGGTCTGTCTGCTTTTGTTGGAGCAGCTATAGTAGTTCTGCGTGGACAGTTCTTCAACTGATGCTCTGTTGACCCACACCTTAAACAGGCACCAGTCACTCTCCAACACTCCCCCTTATGCCATTTCAGGCAATGCGTACATGCAGAAGTTGCTGGGGCTGGTCCCCTGAACCCCATCCCTGGAGAGCTGCCCACTGATGGTGTGGACTGACCTCTCCTAGGGGTAAACTATGGCCTGGGCTCCTGAGACTGACCCTGACCTTGTGGCTGGCCTGAACTCTATGCAGATGGACCCTTGAACCTCTTCCCAGGTGCAGGAGATGAACTAGACTGACCTGGGCCCCTCTTCTGCTGTCTATCCCTTCTAGTCTGCTTACTGATTCTTACTTTTTCAACCTTTATTGCAGCTTCCACTAACTTGGTAAATTCTGTGATTCCCAGGGCAGTAAGCTGGATCTTTATGTTGTCATTTAGTCCCTCTTCAAATCTCTTACACCTTTCAGCCTCATTAGGGACTATCTCCCTTCCATAACGGCTCAATCTTACGAATTTCTTCTCATACTCAGCCACTGACAACTATCTCTGCCTCAGGTTAATGAATTCCCTTCTTCTCTCTTCTAGATATACAGTACCCACATATTTCTTCTTGAATTCTGAGAGGAAAAAGTCCCAAGTTACCATTTCTGGCTGTACTTTACTGGACACCGTATCCCACCATTCATAAACATCATCTTGCAACAGAGATATGGCAGCTTCTAGGTTTTGTTCTGGGGTGCAGTGGAGTTGTTTTAAGACTCTGCCTATTTTGTTCAACCAATTCTCGGCTGCAACAGAATCATCTTCTCTCTTGCCAAAGAAGTCCACTGCTCCATACTTTCTCAATTTTTCCAGGTGTGATTTTGGTTGTGGAGGTGGTGGTGGTGGTGCTGCTGCTAGCATTACCCCAGCCATTTGTCTAAAGAACTCGGCCATTTGTTGGAACATGGCCTGTGGAGGCTGAGCAGGCTCTGCTTGAGCTGGCGGAGCAGGTTCTCCCATACCCCCAGTCTCAGCTGCTGCAGGTGGAGCATGACTCTCCACTTTCTCCTCAACTGCCCTCTGAGATGTAGGGTCCATATCCTATTCAAAGTAAGAAAGACAAACAGATCTGCATTAGTGTCACCTCGACTCTTACAAATGCAATGCATGGTATGGACTCAATCTAGGCCCAGAAACACCTAAACCGTGCTCTGATACCACTAAATGTGACACCCCTTACCCGTGTACAATATACCCGAGTAAGCAATGCCACACGGTGTATCGGCACACTCTATTTTTCCTTAATCAATTTTTTTCATAATTTTGAATATAGTTTATGAAATATAATTTATTTAAGCCATTTATCAAAATTATTATTTATTTGAGGTTCCGAAAATTTTAAATAAAATCTGGCAGAGTACCGGCTAAAAATGGAGAAAACAATTCTTCGGAACCTGTGAAAAACACTTCCAATATTCATGTCTCATCATCTCAAACTCCAATATCAAAATCTCAACAACATTTCTCAATTTCAGTTCTCAATCATCCATCACATGTGATAATCAAGTATAAATCACAATTATATATTTACTTTTCCATTCACAAATACAATTTTCATAATTTACATGAGCATCAAAATATATTACATAATTCTAAATATATATGAGAAAATAACAATTTATTTACAAAATGACAAAATGACACCTAGTGCCCTACCGATGCACTGCAGAAGTTGAGGTGACACGGACACTGTGCAAAACTGCAGGATGGACTCACCCAGTCTGCGGTCTACTGGGCTCACGATCTGTATCTCCAGAACCTACGCGTGGCAAAAGCAACGCGCTAAGCAATAATGCTTAGTGGTGCAATAATAAAATAAAAGAAATAGCAAGAAAATAAATATGTAGTGAATGTATATGTTTCATTTGTTTTGAATTTGTATATCATTAACTTTGTCCACTTTCATTCATTTGATTGCCCAAGTAACCTATACTAGACGACTGGACTGGATAAACGGGTAAACTGGCACTGGGTATCAAGTACCTCGGGCCATCACACCATCGGTCACATCTGTATCTCCTAGTGTGCAACAGAACAGCTAACAAGCTGTATATAATCTTAGGCACGAGGCCACTTCTCCATACAAGGTCAGAATGGCTAAAAGCCATAAAATCACAAAATGGCATATTACCATGTGCAGTACTGCTAACTGAACCCTATTGGCATGCCAAACTATCCAAACCAATCTTGTTAGGTATACTAGGGCATTTGATACTTTTAAATTCTTCAATTTTGAATTTCAAGTTTTGGTGTCACTATTCACCTCATTGGTCAACAAAAATGTTGACTTTTGGATAGAAAATAGGTGTATTGATTTTAACACCCTCAATGTACCACATTTTACATTTAAAACTTGTTGGAAATGAGCACCCATACCATTTCTAAACTTAAAACCAAGAGGGCAGAATTTTCAGTTTTTGAAGCCTAAATTCTTGTTCCATTAAGCCTTTCATTGCAGTGGGAATTTGAGGAAATGGTAAACATGAAAGTTGTTCCTTATTTTGTCTAGTTGAATTTAATATTTTGAATCACTCCATTTGGAGTTTTGTAGCCCCAGATATGGTCCAAAAACCACAGCTGGCCGGATTGCCAAAACTGCAGAATTACCAAATCTACAGTACCATGAACAGTAAATGTGACTGCCATTTGGGTTATGTTCTGGTCATAATTTGGGGTAGATTTCTTCATGAAAGTTGTTTTTCTATGTCTTAACTTGTTGCTGTAAAAATTTCAGGTCAATTGACCATATCTACAGTGAGTTATGGCCAACTGAACAGTTACTGTTCATTTGGTCATTTCTGCAGGAGCTGTTGCAGGGTATCCGGATTGGGGCCAACTTTTGGTCCTCTTGCTTTGCTCTTTTGGGCATGGTTTCTTCAGAAAAAATGTGCCATTATAAGCCTAGTTTCATGTCCAATTGGCCAAACACCAATTGGACCATCACAGCCAAAGATATGGCAGTCCAAGTGGGCTGGAATCACAGCCACCCTTGCTGCTGTCCCTAGGCAGCATACTCATTCACTTTGCCATGCTATATTTCAGTCCAAATTATGGTCAACTTACCTAAAATGGTCACTAATTGACCATTAAAATGTTCTCTAACAATTTCCTAAGCCAAGCCAAATTTTCACTTCTCAAAACCCTAATTCCCATATGAGTTTTCACAACATGCTTTAATTAACTAACTAATCCATTATACTTATATTTACATACTTTAAACATAATCTCTAGTGCACTCCAAGTCCATCAAAACACTCAATCTTGTTCCTTACTTAGGGGCAGCCGAAATCCATGGGCTACACACACTTAACTTTTGTTCATTTAAGTCACAAGTTCTTGTTGATTTCAAGTCCCTAACATAGAAAATAAGAGTTTTAAATAGATAGGTGCACTAACCTTTAAGTGGCAGAATTTTCCCCAAGCTTAACTTCACTTTCCTTCCTTTTCTAGGCTGCCAAACATTTCCCCAAGAGGTGTAGTCAAGTTTTAATGAAAGGGGTTTAGGGTTTAGTGGTGTAACAAAGGGAGAAATGAAGCTTTTTGGTTGAACATCAATGGAGGGAGAAGAGGGAGAGGTTTCGGCTGGTAAGAGGGAAGAGGATGGCTGTTGTATTTTTTTTATTTCTTTGGTCATATTTATCTCTTTTTATTAGTTAGTTAATTAGTTGTTTGAATGCAATTGGTTGTAACTTTTAATGACATCACATTATATCATAATTTGCTTTTTATTTCATTTTTCTTTTCTTTTCATCACTACTCATTTTTAATTTAATTTTTAGAAATGTTTATTCATATTTTATGTCATATTAATTATTTACTCAACTGGACAAGTCGGCCAAAAATCACCTCTGAAGGCGAAATGACCAAAATGCCCTCCGTTTGGCTTAACGGGTCAAAATTGTCTGTACCGATTGAAAATTTTTTCTAGGTATTTTCTTGGCATTCTAATGCCATAGGAACCTCAATAACCCTTCTCTGGAGTCCCAAAAATTATTTTATAATTTTTTCCCCGGGTCTAGGGCTCCTAATTGCGAGAACCGCAACTTCCCTCTGGGTTACCCATCGCTAGGGCACCGACTCGTTTAATTTGGTTGTATTTTAATTCTAAAATTTTTACTAAATTTGTCTTATTAATATTTGAGTTAATTATGGTTCCTCACTTTAGTTAAAATATTTTTCCGAACGTTCTAGCTGTCCGGACAGACACTGGTCACCGGAACAGTAGAATGTACGGAGTTGCTACAGGGAGGGTGTTACAACAAGGGCACATAATATTATTAAATATTAGTATATTGTGTTTTATAACTTCATTATTTCATGACAAATTCCATAGTTTATACATTCATCATAATATTCATATATTCCTTACATCATTCATATTGATCACAATTCACAACAATGGTGTTCATGTACCATTGTATTCAAAACATTCTTCCTTTCTCTTATAAACAAAACTAATGTTCAATTCATATTTTCGTGTGATTCATTTATTCATTACAATATTTATATGAATTCATAACTCATACAAGGTGTTATTATCTTTGTAACACCCTCCCTGTACCAACTCCGTACATTCTACTGTTCCGGTGACCGGTGTCGGTCCGGACAGCTAGAACGTCCGGAAAAATATTTAAACTAAAGTCAGGAATCATAATTAACTCAAATATTAATAAGAAAAATTTAATAAAAATTTTTGAAATAAAATACAACCAAGTTAAACGAGCCGGTGCCCTAGCGATGGGTAACCAGAGGGAAGTTGCAGTTCTCGCAACGAGGAGCCCTAGACCCGGGGGAAAAATTATAAAATAATTTTTGGGACTCCAGAGAAGGGTTATTGAGGTTCCCATGGCATTAGAATGCCAAGAAAATACCTAGAAAGTACAGACAAATTTGACCCGTTAAGCCAAACGGAGGGCATTTTGGTCATTTCGCCTTCAGAGGTGATTTTTGGCCGACTTGTCCAGTTGAGTAAATAATTAATATGACATAAAATATGAAGAAACATTACTAGAAATTAAATTGAAAATGAGTAGTGGAGGAAAGGAAAGAAAATAAGGAAAAAGCTTATTTATGACATCATGGTGATGTCATTAAGAAAATTTTGACCAATCACAATTAAGCCATCAATTGACTAACTAATAAAAAGACTAAATGAAGACTAAATAACCAAAAATTGCAGCAGCCACCCCTCCTTCCTCATGCAGCCGAAACCCTAGTCCCATAGCCACCCTCCATTAAAGCTTTTTCAAGCTTTAGATTTCCATCATTTCCACCATATTTCCCTAACCCCTTTCATTAAACCTTGACCATATCACTTGGGGAAGCTTTTGGCAGCCAAGAAGAAGAAGGAAAGTGAAGTTTTGAGCTTGAGAAAAATCTCCCTACAAGAGGTTAGTGCATATATGTAGTTAAAACTCATTAATTCCATGATTGAGGCTTGTAATGGATGAGAAATTGTGAAATAAATGAAACAAATTCATGTGTATGTCCACCAAAGAATTCGGCAGCCCTAATAGAGGAATGGTTTTGATTGTTTTAATGGACTTAAAGTGAGTTAGAAAGGGTGTTTAAGGTGTGAATATGCATGGATGTTGAACTAGTGTGCTAATTGAGGTTTATGGGTAAATTGCATTGGACATTAGGGTTTTGAGAAGTAAAAATTGACTTGGCTTATCAAACTGTTAAAGAACACTCTAATGGTCAATAAGTGACCATTTGAGGTATGTTGACCACAATTTGGACTGAAAAATGGTATGGCAAAGTCAAGGTGTAAGCTGCCCTAGGACAGCAGCAAATGGACTGAAATTTCAGTCCAATTACACAGCCATAACTTTGGCTGTGTTAGTCCAATTGGTGTTTGGCCAATTGGACATGAAACTAGGCTTATAATGGCACATTTTTGCTGAAGAAACCATGCCCAAAAGACCAAAGCAAGAGGACCAAAACTTGGCCCCAATCCGGATACCCTGCAACTGATTCTGCAGAATTGACCAAATGAACAGTAACTGTTCATTTGGCCATAACTCACTGTAGATATGGTCAATTGACCTGAAATTTTTACAGAAACAAGTTAAGACATAGACAAACAACTTTCATGAAGGAACCTACCCCAACTTATGGCCAGAACCCATCCAACCAAGTGACTCTAGTTACTGTTCCTGTTACTGTAGATATGGTCAATTCTGCAGATTGGCAATCCGGCCAGCTGTGGTTTTTGAGCCATATCTGGAGCTACAAAACTCAAAATGGAGTGATTCAAAAAAGGAAATTTAACTAGACAAAGTAAGGAACAACTTTCATGCTTGTCATTTCCTCAAATTTCTACTGTAACAGCTCCTAATGGAACAGTGAAGTTATGGTACAAAATCTGAAAAATCTGCTCCTTTGGTTTAATGCTTAGAAATGGTATTAACGCTCAATGCCAACAAGTTTTAAATACAAAATGTGGTATGTTGGGAGTGCCAAAGTCAATGTACATATTTTCTATCCAAAAGTCAACATTTTTTTTGACCAATGAGGTGAATAGTAACACCAAAACACGAAATTCACAAATTGAAGAATTTAAAAGTTTCAAATGCCCTAGTATACCTAACAAGATTGGTTTGGATAGTTTGGCATGCCAATAGGGTTCAGTTAGCAGTACTGCACATGGCGATATGCCATTCTGTGATTTCATGGCTTTTAGCCATTTTGACTTTGTATTGAGACTTAGCCTTGTGCCTGATATTATTTACAGCTTGTTAGCTGTTCTGTTGCACACCGGGAGATGCATATGTGACCGATGGTGTGACGGCCCGAGGCACTAGGTACCCAGTGCCAGTTTACCCGTTATCCAGTCCAGTCGTCTAGTATAGGTTACTTGGGGCAACCAAATGAATAAAAGTGAACAAAGTTAATGAAATAATGAATATACCAGCACCAAACAAAGAAAGCATACACATTCTATACACATTTATTTTCTTGCTATTTTCTTTTATTATATTATTGCACCACTAAGCATTATTGCTTAGCGCGTTGCTTTTACCACGCGTAGGTACTGGAGATCCCGATCGTGAGCCCAGTAGACCACAGACTGGGTGAGTCCATCCTGCAGTTCTGCACAGTGTCCTTGTCACCTCAACTTCTGCAGTGCATTGGTAGGACACTAGGTGTCATTTTGGCATTCTGTAATTAATTTTGATTTTCATATATGTAATTAAACTTGTGTAATATATATTGATGTTCATGTAAATTATGAAAATTGTATTTGTAAATGGAAAAGTAAATGTTTATTTGTGATATATATGTGAGCATCACATGTGATGGATGACTGAGAATTGAAATTGAAATATTGAGATTTTGGATATTGGAGTTTGAGATGATGGAATACAAATATTGGAAGTGTTTTTAACAGGTTCCGAAGAACTGTTTTCTCCATTTTTAGCCGGTACTCCGCCGGATTTTCTTTAAAATCTTCGGAACCTCAAATAAATAATACTTTTGATAAATGGCTAAAATAAATTATATTTCATAAATTATATTCACAAGCATGGTATCAATTAATTAAGGTATATTATAATGTGCCGGTACACCGTGTGGCATTACTTACTCTGGTATACTGTACACGGGTAAGGGGTGTCACATTTGCAATCAATTGTTGCCTGATGACGTGACAACCAGTCCATTCCCAAAATCACGTCAAACTCGTGGAAGAGCAACTCAATCAGGTCTGCCAAGAATTCACACCCTTGAATCCTTAACGGGCAACCCTTGTATACCTTGTTCACCACTACACTGTGACCCAATGGATTAGTGACCAGAATGTCTTGGTCACTCTCCCCTATTAGTATCCCCCTTTCTACGGGTAAGTTGATGCAAATGTTGAATAGAAATGATAACAATAACATGAAATATATGTCAGGTCCTTGAGGATATGCTGAGGAGTTGTGTCATTAAGTTTGAGGGAAGTTGGGATAGATACCTCCCACTGGCAGAGTTTGCATATAACAATAGCTACCAAGCTAGCATTCAAATGGCCCCATATGAAGCACTGTATGGGAGAAAATGTAGAACTCTAGTGTGCTAGACTGAATTGGGCGAAGACAAGCTGGTAGGACCAGACCTGGTGAAACAGGCTGAGGAGAAGGTAAAATCAATCAAAGCCAACTTAAAGGTTGCCTCAGACAGACAGAAATCTTATGCCGACCTGAAGAGAAAAGAAATAGAATATGTGGTTGGCGACAAAGTGTTCCTCAAGGTGTCACCATGGAAGAAAGTGTTGAGGTTTGGAAGAAAAGGTAAGTTGAGCCCTAGGTTCATTGGCCCATATGAAGTCATTGAACGTGTGGGTCCAGTGGCCTATAGGCTAGCTTTACCACCAGAGCTGGACAAGATCCACAATGTGTTCCACGTGTCTATGCTCAGAAGATACCGCTCAGATCCTTCACATGTCATCTCCAGAGAAGAAATTGAAATACAGCCGGATTTGACATACGAAGAAGAACCTCTACGGATCTTGGCTCGGGAAGTGAAAGAGTTGAGAAACAAGCAAATTCCATTGGTGAAAGTGCTTTGGAGGCACCACAACACCGAGGAGGCAACTTGGGAAAGTGAAGAGACGATGAGGCAACAGTTCCCTCAACTGTTTGCATCAGGTAAATTTCGAGGATGAAATTTAAATTAGAGGGGAAGAGTTGTAACACCCTCCCTGTATCAACTCCGTACATTCTACTGTTCCGGTGACCGGTATCGGTCCGGACAGCTAGAACGTCCGGAAAAATATTTAAACTAAAGTCGGGAATCATAATTAACTCAAATATTAATAAGAAAAATTTAGTAAAAATTTTTGAAATAAAATACAACCAAGTTAAACGAGCCAGTGCCCTAGCGATGGGTAACCAGAGGGAAGTTGCGGTTCTCGCAACGAGGAGCCCTAGACCCGAGAGAAAAATTATAAAATAATCTTTGGGACTCCAGAGAAGGGTTATTGAGGTTCCCATGGCATTAGAATGCCAAGAAAATACCTAGAAAAATTTTTCAATCGGTACAGACAATTTTGACCCGTTAAGCCAAACGGAGGGCATTTTGGTCATTTCACCTTCAGAGGTGATTTTTGGCCGACTTGTCCAGTTGAGTAAATAATTAATATGACATAAAATATGAAGAAACATTACTAGAAATTAAATTGAAAATAAGTAGTGGAGGAAAGGAAAGAAAATACGGAAAAAGCTTATTTATGACATCATGGTGATGTCATTAAGAAAATTTTGACCAATCACAATTAAGCCATCAATTGACTAACTAATAAAAAGACTAAATGAAGACTAAATAACCAAAAATTGCAGCAGCCACCCCTCCTTCCTCATGCAGCCGAAACCCTAGTCCCATAGCCACCCTCCATTAAAGCTTTTTCAAGCTTTAGATTTCCATCATTTCCACCATATTTCCCTAACCCCTTTCATTAAACCTTGACCATATCACTTGGGGAAGCTTTTGGCAGCCAAGAAGAAGAAGGAAAGTGAAGTTTTGAGCTTGAGAAAAATCTCCCTACAAGAGGTTAGTGCATATATGTAGTTAAAACTCATTAATTCCATGATTGAGGCTTGTAATGGATGAGAAATTGTGAAATAAATGAAACAAATTCATGTGTATGTCCACCAAAGAATTCAGCAGCCCTAATAAAGGAATGGTTTTGATTGTTTTAATGGACTTAAAGTGAGTTAGAAATAGTGTTTAAGGTGTGAATATGCATGGATGTTGAACTAGTGTGCTAATTGAGGTTTATGGGTAAATTGCATTGGACATTAGGGTTTTGAGAAGTAAAAATTGACTTGGCTTATCAAACTATTAAAGAACACTCTAATGGTCAATAAGTGACCATTTGAGGTATGTTGACCACAATTTGGACTGAAAAATGGTATGGCAAAGTCAAGGTGTAAGCTGCCCTAGGACAGCAGCAAATGGACTGAAATTTCAGTCCAATTACACAGCTATAACTTTGGCTGTGTTAGTCCAATTGGTGTTTGGCCAATTGGAAATGAAACTAGGCTTATAATGGCACATTTTTGCTGAAGAAACCATGCCCAAAAGACCAAAGCAAGAGGACCAAAACTTGGCCCCAATCCGGATACCCTGCAACTGATTCTGCAGAATTGACCAAATGAATAGTAACTGTTCATTTGGCCATAACTCACTGTAGATATGGTCAATTGACCTGAAAGTTTTACAGAAACAAGTTAAGACATAGACAAACAACTTTCATGAAGGAACCTAGCCCAAATTATGGCCAGAACCCATCCAACCAAGTGACTCTAGTTACTGTTCCTGTTACTGTAGATATGGTCAATTCTGTAGATTGGCAATCCGGCCAGCTGTGGTTTTTGAGCCATATCTAGAGCTACAAAACTCCAAATGGAGTGATTCAAAAAAGGAAATTCAACTAGACAAAATAAGGAACAACTTTCATGCTTTTCATTTCCTCAAATTTCCATTGTAACAGCTCCTAATGGAATAGTGAAGTTATGGTACAAAATCTGAAAAATCTGCTCCTTTGGTTTAATGCTTAGAAATGATATTAACGCTCAATGCCAACAAGTTTTAAATACAAAATGTGGTATGTTGGGAGTGCCAAAGTCAATGTACATATTTTCTATCCAAAAGTCAACATTTTTGTCGACCAATGAGGTGAATAGTAACACCAAAACACGAAATTCACAAATTGAAGAATTTAAAAGTTTCAAATGCCCTAGTATACCTAACAAGATTGGTTTGGATAGTTTGGCATGCCAATAGGGTTCAGTTAGCAGTACTGCACATGGCGATATGCCATTCTGTGATTTCATGGCTTTTAGCCATTCTGACTTTGTATTGAGACTTCGCCTTGTGCCTGATATTATTTACAGCTTGTTAGCTGTTCTGTTGCACACCTAGAGATGCATATGTGACCGATGGTGTGACGGCCCGAGGTACTAGGTACCCAGTGCCAGTTTACCCGTTATCCAGTCCAGTCGTCTAGTGTAGGTTACTTGGGGAAACCAAATGAATAAAAGTGAACAAAGTTAATGAAATAATGAATATACCAACACCAAACAAAGAAAGCATACACATTCTATACACATTTATTTTCTTGCTATTTTCTTTTATTATATTATTGCACCACTAAGCATTATTGCTTAGCGCGTTGCTTTGCCACGCAGCGTGAGTACAGAGATCCCGATCGTGAGCCCAGTAGACCACGCATCGGGTGAGTCCATCCTGCGATTACGCAGTGTCCTTGTCACCTCAACTTCTGCAGTGCATTGGTAGGACACTAGGTGTCATTTTGGCATTCTGTAATTAATTTTGATTTTCATATATGTAATTAAACTTGTGTAATATATATTGATGTTCATGTAAATTATGAAAATTGTATTTGTAAATGGAAAAGTAAATGTTTATTTGTGATATATATGTGAGCATCACATGTGATGGATGACTGAGAATTGAAATTGAAATATTGAGATTTTGGATATTGGAGTTTGAGATGATGGAATACAAATATTGGAAGTGTTTTTAACAGGTTCCGAAGAACTGTTTTCTCCATTTTTAGCCGGTACTCTGCCGGATTTTCTTTAAAATCTTCGGAACCTCAAATAAATAATACTTTTGATAAATGGCTAAAATAAATTATATTTCATAAATTATATTCACAAGCATGGTATCAATTAATTAAGGTATATTAGAATGTGCTGGTACACCGTGTGGCATTACTTACTCTGGTATACTGTACACGGGTAAGGGTTGTCACAATCTTATTTGTAATGGAAACATAAATCCTAATGTAAACCTCATCCCATTTATACTCAACAATCCATCTAGGTTAATGTCATTTCATATTCAAGTGGTATTACTTATGTTTTATTAGACCTACTAGTAATGGAAATAAATCTTAACTATATAATCACATAACTTAAATGTTCGTTAAGCCATTTAGGTGAATTACTATTTCTATTCCAAGTAATCCATGAATGTTTCATGGATTGCAAATTTGATACCTTAATTTCCTCTATCAATCTAGTTATTATACTTTGTGTCTTTGTATTACTATTCACATTACTATTCACTCAAATTGTTGACTTTTTAGTACATAATAAATTTATTGAAGCTAAGTTCTCCAAGATACCACATTTTGCATTCAAAATTTGTTGGTATTGGTTGCCAATACCATTTCCAAGCTTAATGTTAATTGGGCAGAATTTTCAATTTTCATACCTTGTCTTTACTGTTCCATTGGTCAATTTTGCAGTAGGAATTCGGCAAACTGATCAACATGAAAGTTGTTTCTTATTTTGTCTAGTTGCATTTTCTTTTTTGAATCACTCCATTTGGAGTTTTTTAGCTTAAGTTATGGTCATTTTACCATAACTAGCCGGAGTGACCTATACCCAGATTTTCTGGGCAATTTGGTTCTGCCAGATTTGGTGACCTAAGTTTGGTTGGCAATTTGACTAGGTTATGGTCAGAATTTGAATTTGTGTTCTTCATGAAAGTTGTTGGTCTATATCTCAGATTGTTTCTGATAAAATTTCAAGTCAATTGGACATTTCTACACTAATTTATGGCCAAATGACCAAACACTGTTCATTTGGTCATTTTGCCCAGGCAGACTGCAGGTCACTCGGATTAGGGCAAACTTTTGGTCCACTTGGTTTGGTTTTCTGGGCATGGTTTCTTCACCGAAGTTGTGCCATTATGTGTCTAGTTTCATGTCCAATTGGCTTTGCACCAGTTAAACCTCTACAATTCAAGTTATTGCTGCCCAAACCTGCTGGACTCATGCCCAGTCCTGCAGGTCACCAAGGGCAGCCGATTTACTCAATTTCCTCATGTCACTCATTTCTAGACCAGAAATGGGCCTCCACCTTATTAATTTCTACATGTAACTTCATTAAATCAAAGCATGCTTAATCATTTTTCCTCTAAAATTTCTAGCTCATGCAATATACATGTTACTAGAATGAAAGTGCACTCAGTGCACAATCAGAATGCAGAAACATGGTGCAAAAATAATCACCATAATTTATAGAAACAAGATTTCAAGACCATATTTTCCAGAAATCAACCTTCATGTGTTTAACTCAATCTCCAATTGGAATCACATCAAAATCATATCGGAAATTGCAGAACTAATTAAAAAGGTGCAACCTGTCCAGAATCCAGTTCATGCAGGATAGTAGTAAGGAAATGCAAAAATATCAACCAGCAGCTACCACAATTAGCTCTTGGCCATAACTACAAGGTTTTAGAGCATTCAATAAGCGTTTCAAGGACTCAAGAATCACATCATTTCGAGTTTTGTGGCTCTAGTTATGATTTATTGAAGGTGGCTGTCCTGTTGCAGGAAATCAGCAGAACAGAGTCCACATCTGAGCAATAAAATGTTTTGTCCTCAAACCCTAACCTAACATTAGAATCAGGTCTGCCATAAAACTACAAAGTTTTAGAAAATTCCTTGAGGTTTCTTTTGACATAAAAATCACCCTGATCTGATATCCCTAACTCCAGTTATGAATTTTTAAAATTTACTGTTCACGTATATACTGTACAGATTCCAGATTTTCACTCATCTATAATTTCCTATGGCACCTAGTTGTAGGATTTACTAATTTCTTTCATAAAACACAGAAATAACTATAAGTTAAAGCACTAACCTTTATGTGTGTCAACCCAAGCTTGAAGAAAAATCTTTCTCTCCTTTTCTTTTGCTGCCTTAGGCTTGTTCTAGTTGCAAGGAGCAATTTTTGTGAAATCAACAAGTGATTTTATGGTGTGTTTACAAGGAACTTTTAGAGAGAAGTAAAAGCATCCATGGAGAATAGAGAGGGAGAGAGTTTTGGCTGGTTGAAGAAGAAGGGCAGCAGATTGTTTTTTTTTTTTTCATTTTAACTCATTTTATCCCTTTTTAATTAGTTTATAAGGTGTGTGTTACAATATGATTGGTGGAGGACCTTTAATGACACAATAATGATGTCATAATTTATATTTTATTTCATTTTCTTTTATACTCATTTTCAATTAAATTTTTAACAATATTTATTCACATTTTAGATCATAATAATTATTTACTTAATTGGACAAGTCGGTCAAAAATCACCTCTGAAGGTGAAATGACCAAAATGCCCTCCATTTGGCTTAATAGACTAAAATTATCTGTACCGATTGAAAAATTTTTTTAAGAATTTCTTTGGCATTCTAATGCCATAAGAACCTCAATGACCCTTCTCTGGAGTCCCAAAAATTATTTTATAATTTTTCCCCTGAGTCTAGGGCTCCTAGTTGCGAGAACCGCAACTTCTCACTGGGTTACCCATCGCTAGGGCACCGGCTCATTTAACTTGGTTGTATTTTATTTCTAAAATTTTTCCTAAATTTTTCTTATTAATATTTGAGTTATTTATGACTCCTCACTCTAGTCTAATTATTTTTCCAGATGTTCTAGCTTTCCGGACCGACACCGGTCACTGGAACAGTAGAATGTACGGAATTGCTACAGTGAGGGTGTTACATCATGAGCCATAGATTTCAGCCCTAGGTGCCCTGTAGATTTTTATTGTGCTAGATTTATAACCTTACTATTCAAATCATAAGTTCTAGTGGTAGTTAAGATGAACTTAGGCCTATGCATAAACCCAATATGTGTGTAACACCCTCACTTTACGTAATCTGTACGTTCTACTACTCCAGTGACCTAATGTCTGTCCATACAAGTCAAGATGTCTAGGACTACACTTCAGTGATAGTGAGAAGGCATAAAATGATGAAATAAATAATAAGAAAATATAATAAAAATTAAGGAAAAATAAAAGAGAGAAAAAGAAACTAGGTTAAACGAGCTGGCACCGTAGCGATGGGTGACCGCACTGGGAAGTTACAACAAAGGCAATTGTAGAACCCAGGACCGCGGGGAACCCTTGGAATTAAAATTCGAGACATAATTAAAGGTCTACTGAGATGTAATTGACATTGAAAATGTCAAAGAAAATTTAGTGAGTCAATATAAATGAAAAATGAAAATTAAAGAAATCGGCGGTACAAGGAGTAAATCGGTAGTACCGAAAAATTCGAAATATAACCTGAAGAAGGGCATTTTGGTCATTGACACCTAGCGTTGGCTTTTGACCTAAATGTCCATAAAATAAAGTGGTATTAAATTTTGAAAATTTCATGAAAAATGAAATTGGAATGAAATGTAATTAAGGGAAATTAAAGGGGTAAAGTTTAGGATAATTAAAAGTTTAATTAAATTATTATTATCTTAATATTAGTGGACCACTATCGACTATATAAAAGCTTAAGAAATCAGATTTCTTCCACTAACCTCTGTATCACTTTCTTCTTCCTTCTAATTCATTTTGGCCAAAATAAAAGCTTCCAAAGTCCATCCATGGCCGCCTCACTTCACAAGCTCTAAACACCATGATCAAGCCATCATTTCCATAACTTGTCTCCATTAAAGTTGATCTCCACCTTGCAAGGAAGAAGTTGGTAGAAAATTCAAGAAGTTTTGGTGAAGTTTGGTCAAGCTCCAAAAGAGGTAAGTGCTTGTTTTCAATTCTTGCTTCACTAAAGTTGTAGTTGAGGTTATGGGAAGTTAGATTATGGAAGAAATTATGGGATTTGATGAGTTATGGTGCTGTCCAATTTTTGGCAATTTCATGTACATGGTAGTATGATGTAATTTTTCATGTAAATGGTGATTTAAGGTGTTGATTAAGGTGTTTAAATGCATAAGAGTGTACTTTCATGTAGGTGTTTGAATTGTGTAATTAAACAATTGAATTTTTGGGAGTTTTTGGAAGAAACTATGAGGGTTTGTAAACTGACCAATTTGGCAGCTTTGTGATGCATGGAAAAGTGTTTAATTTCATGAAAATAGCTTGGTGAATTCTGGTACCAAGGATGGCAGAATGTGTATGTAAATGTTATTGAGAATGATAAGTGGTAATTAGGTATGTTTATGTATGTAAATTATTGAATTTGAACTTTGTAATTTTGAAATGTAATTAGGGTATTGAGGGTTTGTATATTCTGCCCAAATTGACCATAATGTGATGTGTTGAGTGGTTGTGGTTTGATACCAATTCAGAATTGGGTATGAGAAAAGGACTTATAACTAGGTGAATGTGCAATTGATAAGTGTTTAAGCAACATGTTTAAGGGCAGTATGCATTTGGGGCTATAACCCTAATTGTGTGACTCCAATTGGTATAAGGCTAATTGGAGGTAAAACTAGACTCAATATAGACTAACTTTGATGTAGAGAGCTTGTCCAAATTCTGCCTAGAAGTGACCTAAAAGAATGACCAAATCTGGAATTGCATGACATGAAAACCCAGAATTTTAACCATATGAACAGTAGTCAGTATTTTTGCCATAGCTCACTCAAAACAGGTCCAAATGACCTAAAATTTATACCATGAAAAGATTAGACATAGAGCTATAAATCTTATGAAGACACCAAAGCCCAGAAATGACCAAAACCAAGTCAAAATGCTTGCACAAGTTGGGTTACAAAAACTGGCCGAATTGACTTTGACCTAAAAATGACCTAAACTTTGCAATATAAGTGCAACTTGACCAGCAATAGTAAAATGACCATAACTTGGTCCATAGAACTCCAAATGACATGAAATCAGTCCCAAAATTTCAATAAGACATAGATCTACAATATTGGTAATTTGACCCAAACCCAGAAATCAAGGGAACTAGGTCAATTAAGTTGATTAAATTGGCACACTAAATCTGGAATTAGCATAATTGATCATAAAATCCAGAAAATTCAAATAAGCATATCTCCCACCAGAAATGTCCAATTTAAATGAGCCATACCAATCTGAAAAGCTAAGAAAGAGACCTAAAACTTTGTTTTAAACAACTTCCTCAAATTATAAATGTATAAGGTCAGAATTTAAGGTCAAAGCCATTGACCTAATTGAGGACCATGCCAATATAAGACCTTTGAGTCCAAGTTAACAATTTGTCTACAAAGAATTCTATAAGACTTAAAAAATGGTAAGCAAAATTTCTGGTTGTCCCTAAGACATAGAGCAACAATACTTATGAAGAATGCTAGACCTTAATGTGATTACAAACAATCCAAATAAATTAGTAAATTCAGAACCGAAAATGCCTAAAAAGGAAACTAAAATTTAGATTTGACCTAATTATGGTTAATTGACCATAACTTGAGCTATACAACTCTAAATGAAGTGATTCAAACAGGAAATTAAAGAAGACACAATGAGAAACAATTTAATGAAGAGAAATCTATTAAATTTACACTGTAGCTTGGTCCAATAGATAGTAAACATTGGCCATGAAATCTGAATAATTGCAATAAAATGCAATAATCTTTGAAATGAAATTGGCAACATATATCAACATGTGAGGAATGAAAAATGAAACATATTAGTGACATTAAAACTAATTCACCTAGTGTGCATTAAAGGTCAACATTATAGGTTAACTAATGAAAGGAATAGTATTAATAAAATTTAATTATTGAACCTTATTATTAGAAACAATTTAAATGAGTATTGAAACACTTTAAATTGTGTGTTTCAGTTAGAAAAGACACTAGGAAGGGAAAAGACCCACTGAGTCAAGGCCAAAAGGCAACTCATCAGAAGTTTGTACACAACTAGTTTTTAATTGATTTTGTTCTGAAAATTTCATATGACTAAATGACGTATTTTCCTTATGTATCATGTTTATCAAGTATTGGATTTAATTCAATGATTATTGAAATGGTTATAGTATGTATGAATTTAGCCTTTTGAAATAGTATTTCAACAAGTATTGAGCATTGTTGTGGATTGAAATTAGTTTTAGAAAAATTGTGATGAATTATGTTTTGAATTGTGATGAGCATAAAATTATTGGACATTGGATTTGACTTTGAATTGAATTGTATTGTGATTTATGCTCACAAAAAGGACAAAGAGATTGATGATATTGTTTTATATCTCACTATAGATGCTTGACTAGGTTATTACCCGTCTCTTATAGTTGTTGAGGAGACAATGGAGTTAGCTTTGTTTTGATTACCATGGTACGTGAACAGGCTTGGATTCTCCTCTTATTAGAGGTTAGATATAAGTTTTTTTTTTTTTTGTTATGGCCCTTTTGGAAGTTTCATTATTGTGGTGTGTACTGTGCATGATGATTCGACCTCCCCGACCATAGGGAGTTAGAATCCGATTCGACCTCCCCGACCATAGGGAGTTAGAATCACCCCGATGATGGCCCTTTCAGATCAGTCTTGCATAGTTAGTGAGATAAAGAATGGCTTTTGAATAGTAAAGAATTTTGATTTCAAATGGGATATATGCATACTTGATTTTATTGAAATTAATATTTATTTCCATAAATTGCTGGAATTACTTTAATTGTTCAATTGTGATTTGACAAATTGAAATTCTTGATCAAGGTTATTTTAACAAATGATTATATTATTGGCAACGATTATTTTGACCTTTAGAATTTTTATGAAGTTCAAGATTTCCAAATTATTTGTTATAATTCTGTCGACATATATATGGTATTAGATTTTAAATTATTGTTGTGCACCATCGAGTCTACCACTCGATAGCTTTGCATCTTTGCACAGAAAAGAAAAGAGAATAGAGATTAAGAGCTTCCTTGAAGACACATTCAGACAAGACACATTCGGTATATCATAGGTATACCCATGTACATAGGTTTTGATGTATGCATGTAATAATATGTATGTAAATTATTTGAGCAGTTGTATACAAACTCTCTTGTAAAATATTTTGGTATGTAATTAAATGCAAATTATTGTAATATAAATTTGAGATTTCATTTACCTGTATAATTTTGTAATATTAATTTTTTAGTCTTGTAATCAATGAAATATTTCTTTTATGATGAGGTTGGTTTAAAAATGAATTGATTTGATTATTGAGATTTGAATTGTGAGATGAAATGAAGTTTATTGGAGTTGTTTTTGAGAAATCATATTGGAAGTGTGTTTCTTTACAGGTTTTGAAGAACTGTTTTCTCAAAATACAGCCGGCACTCTATCGAAATTTTGAAAAATTTTATAACACCAGATTTTAATCAATGATTTAAATTTCACGAAAGTTGAGTTAAAATCCCTTGTAGTATATTTAATGGATTACCGGTAGGCGAAGTATGGTAATTCATTAGGTGTACTACGGGATCATGTTACATCTTATGGAAGAATAGGGTGTGACAATGTGTATAGGCCCAAGTCCATTTCGAAACTCGTGTTAAGCAAGAGGATGCTTACTTATGGTTAAACTTTAAGGATATAAATCCTTTGTTTGTAAGGGAAGGACAGTCCTAGACCACGCCTTGTTGGTGTGTTCAGTGTACCATAGCCTAGGATAGAATTTTTTTCCTACCTTGCACGTGAGAGTTTATGGTATAATGGGGCGAAGATTCAGTTTTGGAGATGTTCTTTTCAGTGTTGATTTAATGTTTTGTTCAATTTTAGTTCATTTTATATGGTATGGTTTTGGTTCAGTTTTGGTTCTATTGGTATGGTTCAGTTTTGGTTTTATAAAGGTGAAGGCAAAAAAAAAAAATTAAAAAGTCCATTCATGCACTGCATTCATATACATAGCATGTTTAAGTTAACCCTTAAATCCTATTTTTCTTGAGTAAACATAGCCTCGAAATACACCAAAGAGACTTCCAATCAGGTCGCTTGGGTTATGGAAGGGAAGTGACTAGTAAGGATTTCACCTACACTGCTTAAGATAGAAGAAACTATAGCCATGCTTGATGAAACCTTGAATGCCAAGATGTTTGATATAGAAGAGAAAATTGTGGTCAACTTTGAAAAGAGGACTTGAGGTAGGCTAATTAAGTGACATTAAAGTTATTGAGGTTCAAATTTTATCTTGCACCCTAAGGAGATTTTCCCAATTCAACCAACCATTATCCATAATTTTCGAATGTCTCAAAGCTCAAGACCTCCTGTAGCTCTTAGCACCCAGACCACCACCAAATCTACTCTCACCTAGCTATGATATTAATCAGTATTGCTAGTTCCACCAAACCCACAGTCATGATATAGATTGATGCTTCCAACTTAAGCATGATATCTAAGACCTAATTGATGCCAGAAAGATAACCGACCCAAAAAACTGACCAAACACCTGCACTAGCCCTATGCCTAACTAAATTTTTCACCTTCACCAGGTCTCTACATGATCTCCACCACCCTAAACAACCCTGACAGAATTATTGACTTTATCCAACCCATCCAAAAACCCAATGAACCTCAGTCTATAATGGTTGTTGATATTTGTGATCATTCTATCTATGATGAGGGTCCTTTGGATGTCTAGACTAATTTTGATGAGGAGGTAGTTGCATTAAAAGTAAATGGTTCAGCTCCACTAATGTCTGGTTTTCAAGTTGCTAGAATCAATAAAAACTTAATAGATCCAAAAGTGGCTATTGTGAAGAAAGGGATAAATTTTTTTTTTTTTGGCGTAAGCCTAGAAAATATATAGATGGTCTGGTAACTATTCCTGAGATGAAGGGATAAATCACAAGTTATGGTTTGGGCTATGAGCCAACTGAAGAGAAAGAAGAGCCGAAGCCTCCTAAGTTCTTGAAAGAGGGGGCAATTACCTGGACATATGATTAAGGGTTACCGTATGTGAAAGAACTAGAGTAGAAAATCAGCACCATTGATCTAAGGACTGCATGGAAAGCCAAGCACCTAAAGCTACACTCCTAAGTTTGAGTTTGCCTTTTGTAATGCACACAATAGTGATGCTAATGCTTCCATTTCTGATGTATTTGATGAAGATTTCGAGGTAAAATTTAATAACATGACCAGTCCTTTTGCTTTCTTGTTTGAGATTTATTCTAATGAGCATATGCATGGCATTCATAATCATTTAAAATCTATTTCTGCTAATGCATCAAAATTGATCTCTATTAATTTGGGTACACTAAATAACCCCAAAGACATTAAGTTAGTTGAAGATTTAACTCAAGAAAAAAGAGATAAATTTATAGCCTTATTAACAAAGTACCAATAAGCATTTGCCTAGTCTTATAAAGATATGTCAAAAATTGATCGAGACATAGTACAACACAAGATCCCTACAGATCTGAATATAAGGCCTGTATCTATGGTCTAGAAACATTGATAGATGTTAGGGCAAAGAAAGAAGAGGTCATTGGAGATTCGATGCTAGTGGTCTCTTATATTAAACTTGAATGGGAATTGAAGTAGGAAATTTGAGGCTATACTTGTGACGCTCCTTACCCATCTATAGTGTAGCCGAGTAAAGCGTGCCACATGCGGTGCTGGAGCACCCTATCTTATCCTGTTCTATCTATTATTAATTTTAAATTTCATAGAAAACATATGGTAAATTTTTTTTTTATCATAAATTATTTCTGTGAAAACCTGGGTAGAGCCTCCTCTATTTTATTAGCACCTGGCGGGTTCCAACATTTACCTATTAAAAACAATTTCATATGTATCTCATATTTCCATAAACATAATGTCATTCACAAATTTTCATGTAATTTTAAGAAAATATCACAACTCATTCATATGGAAATTTATATACAAAAGCTTACAACTTTATTTACAATCCAAAATATAATTATAATTTATTTACAAAGTTCAAAATGAATTACACTGTATCTACTTATGTATAATAAACAAAATGCAAAATCTAATAACATGGGCCCTACTAAAATAAATATTGCTGAGGTGACTAGCAGACACTATTAGATCTGATCAAATCTCTGTCAGGGCACTACTACTGTGGCTGCTGCTGTGGCTGTGTCTGGTCCATAGTACCTACGCGATGAAAAACTAACGCGCTAAGTGAATTGCTTAGTGGTGCATAACTTTAAAAGAAAAATAACTGAATAATTAAAAATAATAATTCTAGGCTAATTTCATAAATTCTAAGTCTTTACAAATTTATTTGACTTTGGGATCAATTTATTTATCATGATCTTATCTGTATATTTATTTCATTTTTAGTCTCTTTAAAATCATATCAATGCCTAAGTAACCTATAACAGACTATAAAAGCTAGATACACAAGAGTATACTGGTTAGACAACTATATGTCTACCCTATATACAACTGTTATGTCAGGCACAAGGCCAGCGAGCAGGCTTTTAAAGCCAGAAATGAAATTAGTCTCAATGGCCAATGGCAGACATATAGCCTGTAGAACAATCATATCAGACATATTTTGTCGATCAATGATTATTCATATAGGCAACACTGCTAGCTGTAGTCCCTAATTGGGATACTAATCGATCCAAACTATATACATAAGCCTAGGTTTACTTTGGGCAATTAAGCATTAACAATTACTTATTAAAAATTTCATATCACTTTGTAATGAAAAAGTGGGTCTCACATACCTATTTCATATAATTCAGTGTTTAGCAACATATTAGGGTTAAAACCCTACTATAAAATAGTTTGTCTTGTGAACCTTTCTTAAGTTCAATTTTAATGTCTTAATTTTATCTATCAATTTGATCAATTTGTGGCCATTGTTTGGCCATACTTCCTTCCCTCTATTCTTGTATCTATTTTCCCTTTTTGAATCATGTCATTTGAGCTGCTAGAACTCAAGTTATGGTTAAATAACCATAACTGGTTCATTTCCTAATTCTGGATTCTTAACTAGGCAGATTTTGAAGTTCACTTCACCAATTTAATTGAACATGTTATAGTCACTTTTAAGCTTAGTATTCTTCATAGAGTCTGTTGCCCTATGTCTTATGGTCACTCAAAATTTTTTATTGCAATTTTTCAAGTTTTTTTAGAATTACTTATAGCTAAATCACTGGCCTGGACTCAAGTACCCTATGCCAACATGGTTCATCCATTTGACTCCCTTTTTTTCCCCATTTTGTCTTTTGTACTTCCTCAATTTGAATAACAGTTTGATATCAATTTAAAAGGTTTAGCAGTACTCAACGTCTATCCCAGGTTTAATGGATCATATGATATTAGATTTTTGAGTTTTTATAACACCTCATAAGATAAAAAGAATAAGAATAAAGAATGAATAATTACAGCACCTAATACAGATAGTTAAGCCCTAAAAGACATACACCAATAATTGATAAATAGTTAAATAAAAGAAGAAAACAGAACAAAAAATTAAAAATGAAGAAAACACAAAACAACACAAAAATCTCGAATGAGAATGAGATATGTCATGAAAAACACAGAAAAACAAAAATTGAAATCAAAAACACTATTGAAAAAAAAATGAAAAAAAAAAAAAAGAAAAAAAAACACAAAGAAAAAAGAAAATAAGAGAAAAAAATTAATGAAAAAGAAGAATCGAAAATTTTATTACATCATGGAAAAATAAATTAAAGAATTAAATTAAAGAACTAATGGAAAAATAAATGCAAAAAAAAATTAATTAATTAGAGAAATTAAATTAAAATCATAAAAAAAAAAAAACAAATAAAATTAATAATTAAAAAAATAAAAAAAAAAAATCAAAAAAAAAAAAAAAAAAAAAAAAAAATAAAAAATAAAAAAAAAAAGAAAAACAAAGACAAAACTGGATTACATTAATCATGATCATCAAAATCCATTTCAAAAACAAAATTATAAAACATAAAAAAAAAAAAAAAAAAAAAATAAATTCAACTAATGAAAGGAATAGTATTAATAAAATTTAATTATTTGACCTTTATATTAGAAAACATTTAAAATGAGTATTGAACTTTAAATTGTGTGTGTTTTGATTAGAAAAAAGACTAGGAAGGAAAAGACCCCCAGAGTCAGCAAAAAGGCAAAGGTCAGACAAGTTAGTTTTGTTAGTTTTTTTTTTTTTGTTTTTTTGTTAATTTCATGTGAATACTAAATATTTTCCTTTTGTATATCAATCATATCATATTTATTTTTATTTTTTGAATTATTGATTATGTTAGTTATTATATAAATTTTTTTTTTGAAATTTAGTTTATTATTTCAAGTTGTATTGATTTGTGTTTTTTAGGTTTTAGAGAAAATTGAAATGAATTGTGTTTTGAATTGTGATGAAAATAAATTGGTGGACATTTTTGACTTTGAATTGAATTGTATTGTGATTGTATTTATATAAAAAAAAAAAGAAAAGATTGATGATGTATATATATATATCTATATAGATGCTTGTTAGGTTATTACCCGTCTCTTATAGTTGTTTGAGGAGACAATGAGTTTAGCTTTGTTTTTTTATTATGATTACAGTTCTCAGCTTGGATTCTCCTTATTAGAGGTTAGATTTTTTTTTTTTTTTTTTTTTTTTTGGGATGTTTTCATTATTGTGTGTGTTATGTGTGCATGATGATTGACCCGTACTCCATAGGAGTTAAGTCGATGATGACGACCGACCATGTTAGAATTAGAATCAGAATATGATCGACCCCTTTCTTGAGATGTTAAAGTATAAGAGAAATGGAAAATATTTGAATAGTAAAGAAATTTGATTTGATATGTATTATCATATGATTGATTTTTATTATTTAATTTGTTTATTTTTTTTATTAATTATTAATTTTAATTTTGATTGTTTGTGATTTTTGATTTTTGTGATTTGATTTTTAACAAAATTTTATAATTATTATTTATTTTATTTGACATTATATTTATTGTTTTATTATTTTTTTTTTATTTTTTTATTTTTTTTGTATTTTTATTATATATATATACATATTATTTTTATTTTTAAATTAATAATTGTGATATATGATTATTCTAGCTTTGCTTTCATTCATTTAAAGAAAACAGAAAAAGAATAGGACGTGATGAAGCCTCCTTGAAGACACAAGCTTCCAAATTAATATATATAGTATATACATATGTATATGTATATTTATTATGTATATAATATAATATTTATATGTATTAAATTATGATTTAATATAATATACTCTCTTATTATATTTTTTGGTATAATTAAATGCAAATTATTTAAATATATTTATTTTTTATTTAATTTATTAATTTTTTTTGTATTAATTTTTTTTAGTCTTATTTATGATGAATTTTTTTTTTTATGATGAGATTGATGAAAAATGATGAATTTTGATTTGATTGATTTTTTGATTTGAGAAATGAAGTTTGAATTGGAGTTTTTTGAGAGAATTTATTGAATTTTTATTTTTTTTGTGTTTTCAATTATTTTTTTTCTTTTTCTTTAATAAAATTTTTGCAAATTATCGAAATTTTGAAAAATTTTTTTTTTCAATTTAATAAATTTCAATTAAATTTCACAAAGTTGATTTAATAAATTATTAGGTAATTTTGGTAATTTATATGTAGTAGTAATAATTCATTGAAGGATATGGATTAATTGTGTGTTCTGATATGTATCAATGTGTAGGGATGTGTAATGTATAGGAAAAAGTTACTTATGAGCCCAAGTCCATAAGTATATTAATGCTTATTTATATTTGTAAACTTAGGATAAAAGGTTACGCTTTGTGGTGGTTTGTTGTCTAGATAGCCCTTTAGTAACTTTTTTCGTGTTTCTTTTTAGTTAAGGATGAATGGTTTTTTTTTTATAATGTTTTTCTGATGATGTAATGGTTTGTTTTTTTGTTTTTTGGTTTTTTTTTGTATTTTTTTATAATTTTTTTTTGGTTTTTTTTGGGTTTTTTTTGGGTGGTATGGGTTTTTATTGGGTTTGGTTTTAAAATTAAAAAGTTCATTTTTGCATTATAAAAAGGTTAAGAAAAAAAAAAATAAAAAAAATCATTCATGCCTTTTCATTACATAGCATCTGATGTTTAAGCAAATCCTATTTTTATGGAAGGAAACATAGTCTCGGAAGTACGAAAGACACAATTAAGATAGAAACTGAGTTGCAGACAGAGATGATGAAATTATGAAAACCTTGAATGCCAAGATAGAAGAAAGAATATTGAATGAGATGAAGAAAATGATGAAGAGATTGAGATAAGGAAGAAAAAAAGAGAAAATTGAGGTTGAGTAAGAAGGTTGAGGTAATTAAAGTGAGATTAAAAGTATTTTTTCCCAATTTAATTTCATTTATGCCATAAGATTTTCAGATCAACCAAACCATTACCCACCGATCCATCTAAAACAACCTAGACCTCTCTATCTAGTGTCTCAGCTCTCACCACTCCAAACCACACTCTTCCACCAAATTGATGACCATTGAAAGATCCACCCACCCTCCACCCACATGATGATGATATATGATAGCATAGCCAGCAATCACATGATATAATAACTATCACCTATCCACCTAATCAACAACCAAAAAAACCAACAAGAACCCAACCACCACCCACCCCTAAACAAACCTTTTTTTTTTCCAACCATCTCTCCAATTGATCTCCACCACCTAAACAACCATCCATGAACCCTATAATGATGTGAGATCCAAATCCATGACCCAATGATCTATGATGGTTGTTGATATTTGATGAGTGATCATCTATTGAATGATGAGTTCTGGATTTGATGAGAGTTCAATTTAGGGAACTAATTGCATTAAACTCCATGCAATGGTCAATAAATAAATCATAGAATCAATAAAAATTTAATAGAAAAAAAAGTAAATTGATTAAGAAAAAGAAAGATTTTGTTTTTTTTTTTTTTTTTTTAACTGGGAAAATATATATAGGATGAATCATAAGTTAGCTAAGAGGAGATGAGCCAAGAAAGGTTAAGGTAATGGGATGAAGCCAAAAGGAAAAGAAAGAAGTTTACCCTCCTAATGAAAGAGGGGGAGTGAGAAAAAGATGATTTTAATGGACATATGATTGGGGAACTGTGTTCCAAAAAACTAGACATGAAAAGCCAAGCCACTAAGGTTAGAGTGCAAAGGCTGCAAGCAAGTTTGCAATTTGCATTTTAGTGAGTTGTATTTGATGAAGATTTCTTTTGAGTAATTTGTGATGAATTTTTTTTGCTTATTTTATTTTGCTTTCATTGATTAATTTTTTTTTAATAACATGAAATAATTTTGCAAATCTTATTCTATAATTTTTCTAATTCTATTGCATTAAATCATTGAAATAATAAAAGATTAATTTCAATTTAATAAAAAAAAAGAGTAGAAGAAGAACAAAGATTAGAGAAGAATTAAAGAGATAAAAAGTTTGCCTTAACTAAAAAGATAGCAGAAAGAAGAATAGAAAGAATAGATAAAGACATAGTCTATTGCAACAAGAGATAGGTACGATTCAATATATCAAAATTGATGAGAGGTCAAGAACAGGCTGAGATAGAAACATTGATAGATGAATAAGTCTGAATCTGGATGATGTGAATGAGATGTTAGGAAAGAATTGAGAAGAAAGAGTGTCTTGAGATTGAATGCTAATAGTGTCTTATATTGCTATTGAATGATAGTTAGTAGAAAATCTTAGAGCTAATATACCTGTGCAGGCTATCATCTATATTGTAATTCTATCTATCTTTTTTTTTAATTTTATTTGCTATCTTATCAACATCTATCTTTTATTAATTTTTTTATTTCAACTTATATAGTAAATTTTTAGAAAATTAAAAAATATTTATGTAAAATTATTATTATAAAATCAAACATATTATTAACCTCATTCAATTTTAATAAAACATTATGCATTTTCATTAATTCATTATGTCAATCATTTATATATTTACATAAAATTTATAATAATCTAAATACAAATTTAATATTTTATTTACAACTGTAAAAATATTATTACAATTTACTAAATATATAATAATTAAAATTACAATCTAATTACATATGAAAAAAAAAATATAATTATAATTTAATAACAAACAAAAAAATAAATATCAAACAAATCTATAAAACTATACAAAATCTAATAAAAATAAAATATCTAAAGATAATAATTCAAAATAATCGTTCTGATGCAAAACTATTAATAGCTGAAAAATGATGAAAAACTAATATAAACTAGAGAAGTAATAACTAACTAAAAAAAAAAAAAATTTCTTAAATTAATTAAAACTAAAAAAAAGTAAATTTAAAAATAAAATATTTATAATAAAAAAATTACTTTCTATATTTATATATTAATTTTCTTTTATAATTAATTTAAATTTTTTTTTTTTATCAATTTATTTATATATTTATTATTTATAAATATTTATTCTGCATCAAGCATATTTAAATATATAATTCATATACAAATACCTATATAAGATACAAATATATATATACAAAGACTATGAATATATAAACCACAAATACATGTATACTTCTGATATATAAAATGCTATAGGATGATGTATGGATAATATAAAAGGGCACAAACAATCATATGATTTACAAATCAATATCAATGATTATTCATATACATCATATAACAATCAGTAATATAATTAAGCAACATCAACATAGATATACATAACTCTATTATAAATAATTTATACTTAAAACCTACTATAATTACTTATTACTAATAAAATTTTAATATATAATTTAAAATTTAAAATTGGGCAATACTTTATAACATATTAATTACAGCTCTTAAGTTAATTTTTAATGATATGTTTTTATCTATAAAAAGTTTTTATTTTATTTATATAAGTTTGTCTTTAATGTCTTTATTTTATTCATCAATTAATCTTTTTGTATCTTTTGTCTTTCTTTATGATTTTTTTTCTTATCAAATTTTTTCCTTTTTTTTGAATTCTTGTTTTCTGTCTTTTTTAGGTTTGTTTCTTTTAATCATTCTTTGCCCTAACTTTTTTCTTATTTTCATATTTTGCTTTGTATATTGATTCTGGTATCTTCTTTTTTTATTTAATTGTCACTGTTATAGTCACTTTTATTATTTATTCTTACTATAGTTTCCTTTATTCTTAATATTGTTCATTCTTAGTTTTTGCATATTTTTTTCACTTTTAAATTTTTATTTGCCTTTATCAGTTTTGTAATTTTTTTTAATTAAACTCAAATGCCTTTTTTAGTTACCCTTAGTTAGTTTAGATTCACTTTTTTTTGCAAGTACCAATTCCAGGCTTTAGTTTCTTAATTTAAAGAGTTGAGTCAACAAAGAGTTTTTGACTCAATAGTTTCAATTAAAATTGACACAAGTTTGAAAGGTCCCATTAACAGTTTGGGAGCCACCCTTGCATCACCCCCATAATTTAATACCTTATTAACCGGGAGAAAGAAAAACAGAGAAAAATTAACTAGGTAGAGTCATTAACAAAAAGAAAAGAGAACAAATAAAGATTAAATAAGACAAAAAATAGAAAAATAAAAAAAGAGTTAAAACAAAAGAAAGACATGAAAAAACGAACACATAGATGAAATTATTAAGTGTCAGAAAAAATACCAATCTAAAATTAAATTTGAAAAGTTAAATGTGAAAAGAAGAATTAACAAAATAAATAAAGAAAGAAAAAGAAAAAATCAAAAAGAATGAAAAAGAAATCAGGTAAATTAAGTCAATAATTCGAGAATTGATTGAAACTTAAGAAAAAATGGTCAGAGAAAATTTAAGATGTAAATTTTATTACATTCTGAAATTAAAGGGTAATTTGTAACAAAAAAAAAAAAAATAAATATAATGAAATTAAAATAAAAAAAAAAAAATAAAAAAAAAAATTAAAAATAAAAAAAAAAAAATTAAAAAATTAAAATAAAAAAAAAAAAAAATAAAAAAATATAAATTAAAAAAAAGAAAAAAAAATCATTTTATTTAATTTCAAAAGTCAATTTAAATTTAAATTAAAAAAAAATAAAAAAAAAAAAAAATAAAAAAGAAAAAAAAAATCATTTTTAGTCTTATTCTTCCCTAGTTGCCACCCCACTCTCTTAAACCACCATAGTCACTCCATTGAAAGCTTTCATCTAAGCTTGATTTCAACCACTTCAACCCACTTTGACCCCAAAATAAACCATAAGAACTTGTTAGACCAACTAGAAGAGGAGATTGAAGAAGCAAGAAGAAAGAAAAAGGAAGAAAATTAGTGATTGGAAAATCAAACAAAGGTTAGTATGTAAATTTGAATTCTTTTGTTAAATTTCTATGTTCTTAGTTAAGTTAACTTAGATTTTAACTTAAATCCAAACAAAAATAATTATTGAGGGACCAAATAGAAATTTTTCTAGCTAGGGTTAAGGTTTGATATGAATGAGTTTGATGGTTTTGAATGGTTATTTGAGGTGAATTAGGTGTGTAGAACATGAATACGCACTTTAAATTGCAATAGATTGAACTTTGTGTGTAGCTAGGGTTTTAAACATGTGAAAAATTGAAGAAAAATTTGAGAATTGGCCAAATGATGTTATTGACCTTATTTGAGTTGAGAAATGGTCAATTGTGACCTTTTGTGATGTGTATGAATTGTTGGAAATAAGTTCCAATTCGAATTGGTGAGGGTCAATCTAAAGGCAGCTTGACCTAGGTCTCTTTTAGGGACCAAAACTAAAAATTTACCAACCCAATTGGCGTGAGGCCAATTGGGAATGAAACTAGACACAAAATGACACATTTTTCATTTAGGAATCATGCTCAGAAAGTGACCATAACTTAGTGAACAATTAGGTTAAATCCGAATTGAGCACACTGACCTGTACAAATATGATCAAATAAATAGTAGTTACATAAATGACCATAGCATAGTCTAGGAAGGTCCAAATGACCTAAATTTTTACCAGTAGAAAGCTAAGACATAGCCCTAAAACTTTCATGAAGAAAATAAACCCAAATTTTGACCATAACCTATTTGAAAATCCACCTACAGTCAACTACAAAAATTGCCAAAATCCAGAATTTGCCTAGAATTATGGGTAACACCGAATCCGGCCAGCCATGTTCAAATGGCTATAACTTGGGTTACAAAACTCCAAATGGAGTTATTCAAAAAGGGAAATAAAGTTAAGACAATAAGGAACAACTTATATGAAGAAAACTTAGCCAAATTATCACATCAACATGACCAATGGAACAGTGTAAAACTGAACACCAAAACTGAAAATTTGAAATTTGTGCCTACGAGACTTGAAGCTTGAGAAAACAACCAAAACCAACAAATTAGGTAACCAAAATGTGGTATGTGAGTGAAATTAGAATTCCCATACCTATTAAGCATTGGAACGTTAACAAATTGACTTGAAGAGTGTCATGAATAGTAACCCCAAAATACAAATTTCAAAGAATGTCAAATTAAGCATATTAAAGTTAGATTTGAAATTATTTTTGGACTTATGATAATTTATGGTGCTGAAACACTGTAAAATTTGTGTATTTCAGTGGAAAAGAATACCGGGAAAGAATCCGAAGCATCGAGTCAAGGCCAAGAGGCGACTCATATAAGGTTTGTGCACAACATAGAATTTCTGTAAATTTTCTTCTGCAAATTGTTTTGAATGAATTGTGATATTAAATTGTGACTTAATTGTATTGAAATATTTATTATACTTTTGACTTAAATTGTTGAAAGTTTACTTGTATGTATTTGAAATGACAATAAATGTTTGATAAATTGTTAAGATAGTTTTGAAACCAAAGTATCATGACCATATATTTGAATGCCTCACTAGCATGACTAGTGGGGGAAATTAGTTTCGAATTTTGATTCCTTTTCTGGTCGAAGTGTTAAGGTGTGTGCCAGTAGAAGAAGAAATTTAAATGGATATCCATATATTTCAGCTAGCTAGCCTTGTGATTACTCATAAGCCTCTAGTTAATGAGATGAATATGTTTCGAATGGCATGATATAACTGTGTGTTTTTATGAAATTATTTTGAGACTTCCTAAATGAAAGAGTTTGGACTAAAAATTTGTAAATCATGTTTTGTATCTATTTTTCATGTTCAGTTCAATATTTGAATAAATGTGATTTGAATTATGCATAAATGTTATTTTAGTATGTTGTGCACTACTGAGTCATAGTGTTCAGTGATGGCTGTTATTGCTGTCGCAGATATAGAGACTAGAGGAGTAGCAGAGTGAGCTGCTGAGGATCTTGGAGCCACCTTTCCTGAAGTTTTGTCAGGTATAAATTTATACCCTGAATGTAATGTTTATTTTTGTGTATGTAACTGTATGTATATGTAAAAACTGATCATGAGCAGTTGTATAAAGTTGTAATAATATCATTTTGGATTTGTTAATGTAAAGTGGTTGATAAATGTAATTTGTTTTTACTTTAATGAAAAATGAATAAAAATATTGAGTTGTGAATTATTGATTTGAATTTTGAAGTTTGAGAAATGATGTCGAAGTTTGTTGTGGTAGTTGTTGAATTGATGAAATAAATTATTGGAAGTGTTTTTACAGGTTTTTGAAGAACTATTTTTTTAAAATACAGATGGCACTCTGCCAAAATTTGTGTAAAAATAAAAATGGATAAAAATTTTAGATAGCTTTAAAACTTATATTAAATGTAAGAAAATGCTCACCACTTCCAAAAAGTAAGAAAAAGGTTTTTAAAATCCCTTGTAAGGTACTTAATGAGTTATCAGTAGGTGAAGTTCGATAGTTCATTAGATATTCTACGAGATCATGTTATGCCTTACAGAGGGGTAAGGTGTGACAATTTCCTAGTGGGAGATATGACTAAAAGACTATTATGGGGTCAAATGGTCACTTAGACAATTTCTAGAATTTGCATACTAAATTCATCTAGCCAATTGACCTAGTTCTCTTGATTTTTGGCTTTTGGTCAAAATATCAATATTGTAGATTGATGTCTTTTGGAAATTTTGCCACTAATTTCATTGCATTTGGATTTCTGTAGACCAAGTTATGGCCTCTTTACCAAAACTGGTCAAGTATGTCACACCCTACCCCTCTGTAAGGCATAACATGATCTCGTAGTATACCTAATGAATTACCAACTTCGTCTACTGATAACCCATTAAATATACTACAAGGGATTTTAAAACTTTTCTTACTTCTTTTTTTACAGTGGTGAGCACAATTTACAGGTGTTAAAAACCTTTTTGAACTGAAGTGAAACAGCTAACACATTTGAATTATTTGGACTTTCAGTAAAAATTTTGGCAGAGTGCCATCTGTATTTTGGATAAAACAGTTCTTCAGAAAACCTGTAAAAAGCACTTCAATATATTTCTCAATCCCAACTCCAACAGTTAAACAACATAATATTTTCCTCAACTCAATTCCACAATAATTTTTCAAAGACTGAGATTGTAACACCCCAAAGTTCGATAGTGCGTTCTGCTGCTCCGGTGACCAGTGCTGTCCGGACAGCTAGGATGCCTAGAACCACACTTCAATATGGGTGAGGAGACATAAAATAATGAAATACAAGAAAAGGAAATACAAGAAAAACAAAGGAAAAATCATAGCAAAGAAATGTAACCAAGTTAAGCGAAAAACCTAGCGATGGTGATCAGGACGAAGTCACGGCGTGGACCGTTGACTAGCCCCGGATCAGGGAACCTTGGAAAACATTTTAGGACATAAATAGAACCTTATTGAAGTATAAATCTCATTAGAAAGATTAAAGAAAAATTAAATAATTAGTACAAAGAAAAGTGAGAAATCGAAAATGCACAAAATACGGCTTAAAAATCTGAATGCAACCCGAGCAGGGCATTATGGTCATTCGACATCCCAAGTATCTTTTGACCTAAATGTCCATTAAAATAAATAGTATTACACTTAGAAAATAAAATGAAAAATTAAATTGGTGGTACCTAAAATAAATAGTGGAAATAATGGGTTAAATGTGGAATAAATGGGAATTTGGCTTATTATATTGTTAAATGGGTGAGTGGTCCACTAATGAATAAATTAAACATGTAATGGGGCAGGTGTAAGTCAAAAATGACATCTGAAATTCCATCTCCTCAAATCCTCTCAAATGGCCGAATTGAAGAACCCTTGAAATCTCCATGAACGTTTTCTTTGAGCTTGATTTCCTCCTCCATTTCAACTCCATTCACTTAGGTTCTTTCATGAAAAATGGTCTACACACCACAAGGAAGATATTGATACCAATTTTGAGAAGTTTGGTGAAGGTTTAGCAATTTACAATTAAAGGTAAGTTTGCATTTTTGAGAAGTTCTTTGTTAAAGTTTATGTTTATGTTATGGGTGTTAGTTTGGTGGAGGAAAATTTTGAGTTTGAAGGGTTATTATTGTTTCCATTTTGGACAGCCATGGGGTTACGTTTTGATGATTTAATATGCATATAATTGATGAGAAATAATGTTGATCATGGTGATTTAGTAACCTAGTGATTTACTTCATGTTTATATGGTGATTTATGCACTTGAATGGGAAATTGTATATTGGTACGGCAATGGGATGTTGAAGAATGGTTTGTGGCAGCTTGTGGACACTTGAGTGATGGTGTATATTGAAGGAAGTGTGGGCAGAATATTGACCTAGAAGGATTGATGATATGTATGTAAATTAATGTTGTAAAGTGTATGTAAGGTTTGTAATGTTTAGGTGTGTTTGTAATGGTAATTAGAAATTGTAATTGTGAATGATATTTGGTGTGTTGAGGGTGATTGGAATCTGCCCAAAATAATGCTTATGTAATGTAGAAAATGTTTTTGGTAATGTGCCAAAACAGTTTGGTAGGGTATGGAAGTAAACCTTGCAAGGTAAATAATGTGTTTGAAGTTGGGGTGTGAAATGCATATTGAGGGCAGTGTATGTTTTAGTCTATAACCTTGAATGTGTAACCTCAATTGGTATGAGACCAATTTGAGGTGAAACTAGGCACAAAATGTGCCAACTTTCATTGAGAAACCATGCCAAAATTCTGCTTGCAAGGTGACCTAAAAAAATGACCAATTCGGATTAGGTGCAATTAGGACCTGAAAAATGACCAATTGGGAAGCAGTGAGTGTTTAGGCCATAACTCACTCAAACCAGGTCCAATTGACCTGAAATTTTGACCAAGAATAGTTAAGACCCATACCTACAAGTCTTATGAAGACACCAAAGCCCAGAAATGACCATAAGCAAGTCAAACAACTTGCACAAGTTCGGGTCCAAAAACTGGCCGAACCAGAGTTGACCAAATTGACCAAAAATTGACCTAATTGGTACCATTTGACCAGCAATAGTGTAATGACCATAACTCGGTCTACTTAACTCGGATTGACCTGAAATTTTGCACCGCGGCCCATAAGACCTAAATCTACAAGTTTGTAGTTTCGACCGAGACCGAAAACCGAGGAACTAGATCGTCCGTTAGGTCAAACCAATGTCCCTAATCCAGAATTTGCATTAAAATGCACTAAACAAGAAAATGACTTTGGTAAAACGTACCAAACCTAAAACCCTATCGAATGTGACATATTAACGACACTAAAACCTAATTTACCTAAAACGCAACGAGGGTCGGTATATTAGGTGATTAAATGAATAATTGAGTTCAGTGTACTATTTACCAAACGCCATCGATAGAGACAGTTTAATTTAGTACTGAAACACTTCAAATTGTGTTTCTCAACAAGGACTCAAAGAAAAGGGAAAGAAATATCGAGTCAAGACCAGAGACAAATATCGAGGTTTGTGCACCACGGCTATTGCTTTTGAATTTTTCAATTGAAATAAATATTGAATATTTGTATATTATTGTTTTAAATTGTGTTTGTGCACAACAACTGTTTCTTTTGAATTATTTTCAATGGAAATAAATATTGACTATTTGCATATCATTGTTTTAAATTGTGGAAATGTGTTTGGTGGACACTTATTGATTGAAAAACATTGTGAATGGTTTGAAATCGTGAAAATTGTTTGAATGATATTGATGGAAACTTATTGATTGAAAAGCAACAGAATGGTTTTTGTGGAAATTGAAGTTAATTATGAATTGGGTTGCCATTTTATGAATGAAACTATGAGTTTGAAAATTTATTGGATTCTCACGAATCATTTGAATAAATTGTTTGGAATTGATTTTGTGTTCACACTTAGCATGACAGTATCGTATCATTCATTCTCCATTTATGGAGTTGTGATCGTTTATTTCCTTCTCCATTTATGGAGTAGTGATCGTTTATTTTTCCCTCTCCGTTTACCTGAGGTGATCGGATGAGTACTCATTATATAGCTAGCTCCCTTCCTCATTTATTTCCATTACTGAGGTTGTTATTGCTTTGTAGTGGTGTACAACGACGCATTGATCGGAAAATTGTGTCATGACTTAAGTTGTGAATGAATTGGCAACACTGTATTCTTAAATTATTCGACTAAATTGCGTTATTATGTATTGTGAGATTGTGAAATTGATTTAAACTCTTGTTGACATATACTGTCTATTGAATTCAACCATGATCTGACTTATTGAAAATTATTGTGATATTGACAAATGGAGTTTAAATTCTTGTTGACATTTATTGTCTTGAATTTAACTATGATTTTAAGTATCCACTATTTACATGACTTATGAATTGTGATTTGAAATTGTATTTGGTAAATGTTGTGCACCACTGAGACATTGTCTCAGCGATAGCTTTTTATTGCTGTCGCAGGTAGAGAGTCAGACAGGGCAGCAGACTAGGCTGCATATACCTCCCGCGAGAGATTTCCTGGTATAATGAGTATACCAATATTTTGCATTTTGTACTGTAATGTATGACACTGTATGTACATATTGTTTTGGTTTTGAGCAGTTGTAAATTAAATTGTACATTGAAGTTGTAAAATAATTATGAGTTGTTTTGGATTGTAAAAGCTATATTATATTTCCTTATCTCAGACTTTGAAAAGTTTCTATGGAATTGAGTTGATAAATTGTTGTGTTGAGAAATGTACTGGAGTTGAGATTTGGAAATATATTGAAGTGTGCTTTTTATAGGTTTTCTGAAGAACTGTTTTGTCCAAAATACAAATGGCACTCTGCCAAAATTTTTACAGAAATTCCAGATAAACCAAAAGAGTTAGTTGTTTCACTTCAGTTCACCAAAGTTTTTAACACACCTGTAAATAGTGCTCACCACTGTAAAAGAAATAAGAAAAGTTTTTAAAATCCCTTGTAGTGTATTTAATGGGTTATCAGTAGACGGAGTTGGTAATTCATTAGGTATACTACGGATCATGTTATGCCTTACAGAGGGTAGGTGTTACTTGTTTTAGTGTTATCAGAGAAAAGTTTTTAAATTCTATTTTCACCTGTTGTTTGAATGTTCTTTCTCCATAGTACAACTGCTCAATATCATTGTTTGATACATACAGTACATTACAGTATAAATATGCACTAACGAGAGTGAATATCCTTGTGTTATTGTTCAGGAAAGCTAAAATCCTCGCATTGAATATGGAAGAGGGTGATCGTTCACGATCGCCTATTGAGGCCGAGGTGCAAGGGATGCCCTGTGCCTACAAAATGTTAGTGGTTCGAAGACCACCGCAGCATCTGCAGCTTCGATCGCTAGCTCACAGATGGTCGCAATATTCCAACAAATGGTCGTAACGCGCCTACTCAAGTCCCAATACGCACACCGGTGGTACAACCACGCCTCCTACAAGGCAAGATGACAAATTGATGAAGTATGGGGCTCTGAGTTTAAGGGATGAGATCCTCTAGAAGCCGAATGGTTAGAGAGGATGGATAGGGTGTTCAAGAAACTTCATTGTACAGAGGAGCTTAGACTTGAATACTCGATCCTTACTACAGGAGATGCTTATGATCGTGGAAAACCATTCCCACGATGTAGAGCTGCAGCTAACATGGAATGACTTCTCGTGAATTCAGTAAATATGTCCCCGATGCCTATGTAGACCAGAGTGCAAGAATTTTTAAGTCTCAAACAGGGAACAGATCGAGTATGAAAGAGAATTCTCCCGCCTTAGCCACTATGCAAGAAATTTGCTTGCTACAGGAGAGATGCAAGAGGTTTGAAACCGGCTTGAAGCCCGATCGTAGTACAAGTGCTCGCTTCAAACACACTAACTTCTCTGAACTTGTTTCTCAAGCCCTAGAGTTGGAAAGAGTTGAGTTTGAGACTGCTCCTGAGAAAAAGAGATCAGAGAAGACAGATGAAGAGGGAAAGTCAGTAGAACAGAGTTCCAGTGGTCCTACTGGAAAGAGGAAGAACTATGAGGGACACAACAGAGGTGGCAAGAAGTCTGGTAGGGGAGGACATTCAGGACATAAACCTCCTTTATCCGTCAAAGATAGTGAGGTTCCTACCATTCCCGCCAATGTGAAAATTGTGGAAGATATCATGGTGGGATATGCTATAAGGCTATTGGAGCTCATATAACTGTGGAGGCATAGGACACTTTGCCAAGGACTGCACCAGTAGTCGCAGAGTTGGACCACCTCCTACTACTGCAGAAGGGTCAGTTCAGAGCCCTGTCACCAGAGGTTCACAACCACCCAGCAGAGGTAGAGGCAGGGGTAGAGGTAACCCAGCAGGCAGCCAAGGCACAGTAAAACATTCAGAGCAAGATAGTGCTCCAGTCAGAGTCTATGCCATGAGACAGAGAGAAGTGGCCGAGACATCTGATGTCGTGGCTGGTACCTTCTCAACTTTTAACCAAGATGTGTTTGTGTTAATCGATCTGGGTTCTACCCATTCTTATGTGTGTGCTAGCATCATTGATTGCATTGCTGCTCCAGGTACAAAAATGGATTTTGAGGTGCTAGTAACAAGTCCGCTAGGACAGGAGGTCGGGGAAATAAATTTTGATGCATTTGTGACTAGTCCTTTAGGATAAGGATTGTGATAACAAGTGAAATTAGTTTTGGAAGAGTTTATCGGCGAAAAGTATTTGCTGACACACCATAAAATTATAAGCTAATTGGCGAGCCTACTTAATGTAAGGCAAGAGGACGTAAAAATAAGTTACAGAAATAGAATTGCTCTAGATGAAGGCAGAGATGTTACTGTTAGTAATTGTTAATGGATATTGTAATCAGAATAAGTTCGGATATCGTTGAATTCAAAAGGATAAAAGATAGGAAAGTTTGATCTATTGAGTAAGTATTTCAGTACTAACTTGAGATTATTGTGTAGAGCTACGTACTACCCGATAGTATACCTAGATGAGAATAGTTGCCAACGGCATCTGTTTTTTGTTTAGTTATGCCAGGACAGAATTTAATTGTTAGAAATAAGTTTGAAAATCCTACTTAGGGATCTAAAACTCAAAAGTTAGAATATCGAAAGGTTACAAAGGAAGTAAGTTATAGAATATTGACAAATAAAAAGAGTTACTAAGTAGAGATTTGAAAGTTGATTCATATGTAACAAAGAAATATTACGAATGTGAGGAAGACTATGGATTAGAATGGTCGAGGACCAATGATCGATGAATGATTCTAACATGACCTCAAGGGTCATTCAAGAAGCAACGTGAACCGAAATATTAGACAGCATAATAGTAAGAGGAGATTGGTGTTATCCAAACAAATCAAACATTGTATTAGATTGTTAAAAGACTTATACAAATTTGAAGAAAAGAAGATTATACGATCATATAGAAAGGGGAAAATAAATGTATGACTATTGTAAGATGGCCATTGGGTAAAATTTCGTGGACGAAATTTATTTAAGGGGGGGAGAATTGTAACACCCCAAAGTTCGGTAGTGCGTTCTACTGTTCCGGTGACCAGTGTTGTCCGGACAGCTAGGATGCCTAGAACCACACTTCAATGTGAGTGAGGAGACATAAAATAATGAAATACAAGAAAAGAAAATACAAGAAAAACAAAGGAAAAATAATAGCAAAGAAATGTACCCAAGTTAAGCTTGAAAAACCTAGCGATGGTGATCAGACTGAAGTCACGTGGACCGTTGACTAGCCCGGATCATGGGAACCTTGGAAAACATTTTTAGGACATAAATAGAACCTTATTGAAGTATAAATCTCATTAGAAAGATTAAAGAAAAATTAAATAATTAGTACAAAGAAATGTGAGAAATCGAAAATGCACAAAATACGGTTTATCAAAAATCTGAATGCAACCCGAGCAGGCATTATGGTCATTCGACATCCCGAAGTATCTTTTGACCTAAATGTCCATTAAAAATAAATAGTATTACACTTAGAAAATAAAATGAAAAATTAAATTGGTGGTACCTAAAATAAATAGTGGAAATAATGGGTTAAATGTGGAATAAATGGGAATTTGGCTTATTATATTGTTAAATGGGTGAGTGGTCCACTAATGAATAAATTAAACATGTAATGGGGCAGGTGTAAGTCAAAAATGCCATCTGAAATTCCATCTCCTCAAATCCTCAAAATGGCCGAATTGAAGAACCCTTGAAATCTCCATGAACGTTTTCTTTGAGCTTGATTTCCTCCTCCATTTCAACTCCATTCACTTAGGTTCTTTCATGAAAAATGGTCTACACACCACAAGGAAGATATTGATACCAATTTTGAGAAGTTTGGTGAAGGTTTAGCAATTTACAATTAAAGGTAAGTTTGCATTTTTGAGAAGTTCTTTGTTAAAGTTTATGTTTATGTTATGGGTGTTAGTTTGGTGGAGGAAAATTTTGAGTTTGAAGGGTTATTATTGTTTCCATTTTGGACAGCCATGGGGTCACGTTTTTGATGATTTAATATGCATATAATTGATGAGAAATAATGTTGATCATGGTGATTTAGTAACCTAGTGATTTACTTCATGTTTATATGGTGATTTATGCACTTGAATGGGAAATTGTATATTGGTACGGCAATGGGATGTTGAAGAATGGTTTGTGGCAGCTTGTGGACACTTGAGTGATGGTGTATATTGAAGGAAGTGTGGGCAGAATATTGACCTAGAAGGATTGATGATATGTATGTAAATTAATGTTGTAAAGTGTATGTAAGGTTTGTAATGTTTAGGTGTGTTTGTAATGGTAATTAGAAATTGTAATTGTGAATGATATTTGGTGTGTTGAGGGTGATTGGAATCTGCCCAAAATAATGCTTATGTAATGTAGAAAATGTTTTTGGTAATGTGCCAAAACAGTTTGGTAGGGTATGGAAGTAAACCTTGCAAGGTAAATAATGTGTTTGAAGTTGGGGTGTGAAATGCATATTGAGGGCAGTGTATGTTTTAGTCTATAACCTTGAATGTGTAACCTCAATTGGTATGAGACCAATTTGAGGTGAAACTAGGCACAAAATGTGCCAACTTTCATTGAGAAACCATGCCAAAATTCTGCTTGCAAGGTGACCTAAAAATTTGACCAATTCGGATTAGGTGCAATTAGGACCTGAAAAATGACCAATTGGGCAGCAGTGAGTGTTTAGGCCATAACTCACTCAAACCAGGTCCAATTGACCTGAAATTTTGACCAAGAATAGTTAAGACCCATACCTACAAGTCTTATGAAGACACCAAAGCCCATAAATGACCATAAGCAAGTCAAACAACTTGCACAAGTTCGGGTCCAAAAACTGGCCGAACCAGAGTTGACCAAATTGACCAAAAATTGACCTAATTGGTACCATTTGACCAGCAATAGTGTAATGACCATAACTCGGTCTACTTAACTCGGATTGACCTGAAATTTTGCACCGCGGTCCATAAGACCTAAATCTACAAGTTTGTAGTTTCGACCGAGACCCGAAAACCGAGGGAACTAGATCGTCCGGTTAGGTCAAACCAATGTCCCGGAATCCAGTAATTTGCAATAAAATGCACTAAGCAAGGAAATGACTTTGGTAAAACGTACCAAACCTAAAACCCTATCGAATGTGACATATTAACGACACTAAAACCTAATTTACCTAAAACTCAATGAGGGTCGGTATATTAGGTGATTAAATGAATAATTGAGTTCAGTGTACTATTTACCAAACGCCATCGATAGAGACAGTTTAATTTAGTACTGAAACACTTCAAATTGTGTTTCTCAGCTAACAAGGACTCAGCAAAAGGGAAAGAAATACTGAGTCAAGACCAGGAGACAAATATCAGAGGTTTGTGCACAACGGCTATTGCTTTTGAATTTTTCAATTGAAATAAATATTGAATATTTGTATATTATTGTTTTAAATTGTGTTTGTGCACAACAACTGTTTCTTTTGAATTATTTTCAATGGAAATAAATATTGACTATTTGCATATCATTGTTTTAAATTGTGGAAATGTGTTTGGTGAACACTTATTGATTGAAAAACATTGTGAATGGTTTGAAACTGTGAAAAATTGTTTGAATGATATTGATGGAAACTTATTGATTGAAAAGCACTGTAAATGGTTTTTGTGGAAATTGAAGTTAATTATGAATTGGGTTGCCATTTTATGAATGAAACTATGAGTTTGAAAATTTATTGGATTCTCACGAATCATTTGAATAAAATGTTTGGAATTGATTTTGTGTTCACACTTAGCATGACAGTATCGTATCATTCATTCTCCATTTATGGAGTTGTGATCGTTTATTTCCTTCTCCATTTATGGAGTCGTGATCGTTTATTTTTCCCTCTCTGGTTTACCAATTGAGGTGATCGGATGAGTACTCATTATATAGCTAGCTCCCCTTCCTCATTGATTTCGATTAGTGAGGTTGTGATTGCTTTGTCGTGGTGTACAACGCGGCATTGATCGGAAAATTGTGTCATGACTTAAGTTGTGAATGAATTGGCAACACTGTATTCTTAAATTATTCGACTAAATTGCGTTATTATGTATTGTGAGATTGTGAAATTGATTTAAACTCTTGTTGACATATACTGTCTATTGAATTCAACCATGATCTGACTTATTGAAAATTATTGTGATATTGACAAATGGAGTTTAAATTCTTGTTGACATTTATTGTCTTGAATTTAACTATGATTTTAAGTATCCACTATTTACATGACTTATGAATTGTGATTTGAAATTGTATTTGGTAAATGTTGTGCACCACTGAGACATTGTCTCAGCGATAGCTTTTTATTGCTGTCGCAGGTAGAGAGTCAGACAGGGCAGCAGACTAGGCTGCATATACCTCCAGCGAGAGATTTCCTGGTATAATGAGTATACCAATATTTTGCATTTTGTACTGTAATGTATGACACTGTATGTACATATTGTTTTGGTTTTGAGCAGTTGTAAATTAAATTGTACATTGAAGTTGTAAAATAATTATGAGTTGTTTTGGATTGTAAAAGCTATATTATATTTCCTTATCTCAGACTTTGAAAAGTTTCTATGGAATTGAGTTGATAAATTGTTGTGTTGAGAAATGTACTGGAGTTGAGATTTGGAAATATATTGAAGTGTGCTTTTTATAGGTTTTCTGAAGAACTGTTTTGTCCAAAATACAAATGGCACTCTGCCAAAATTTTTACAGAAATTCCAGATAAACCAAAAGAGTTAGTTGTTTCACTTCAGTTCACCAAAGTTTTTAACACACCTGTAAATAGTGCTCACCACTGTAAAAGAAATAAGAAAAGTTTTTAAAATCCCTTGTAGTGTATTTAATGGGTTATCAGTAGACGGAGTTGGTAATTCATTAGGTATACTACGGGATCATGTTATGCCTTACAGAGGGGTAGGGTGTGACAGAGATTAAAGAGATACAGTACAAATTTTAAAAGTCAAAATAACTCATAATTTATTTTACAACATTAAGGTACAATTTTATTTTACAACTGCTCAAAACCAAAAACAAAATATACATACAGTGAATATACATTACAGTACAAAATGCAAAATGGAGTATACTCAATATACCCGATGCTCTCTTGCTGAATGCTCTAGCAGCCTAGTCTGCTGCCCTGTTCGTCTGTCTACCTATGATAGCAATGAAAAGCTATCGCTGAGACGATGTCTCAGTGGTGCACAACATTTACCAAAGACAACTTTAAATCACAATTCATAAATCATATAAATAGTGGATACGTAAAACCATAGTTAGATTCAAGACAATAAATGTCATAAGGAATTTAAACTTTATTTTACAATATCACAATAAATCTCAGAAATCAAAACATAGTTAAATTCAAACAATAGTGAATGTCAATAAGAATTTAAACTCCATTTCACAATCTTACAATACATATCAATAAATCACACACAGCTTAATCATGTTCCAAAGTTCAATTCGTCCCAAAAGCTGATGGCTAATGAGGTATTCAATTCGTCCCAGAAGCCAATGGCTAATGAGGAATAACATAGCTAGCTAGCAAAAATATGAGTACTCATTCTATTCGTCTTCAACAGGCACACACCTCAATACTTCAGCCAGAGAGGGAATTCAATTCGTCCCACTAGACAAGCTAGCGAGGAATACAATCAACATACATGATAGCTGTGGTTTCAAATCATTTCCAATGCTTTTCAATCAATAAGTATCCATTAATATCATTCAAAAAATTTTTCACAGTTTCAAACCATTTACAATGGTTTTCAAGCAATAAATATTCATTCAAACACATTTCCACAATTTAAAACAATAATATACAAATAGTCATAATTCATTTCAATTGAAAAATTCAAAAGAATTAGTTGTTATGCACAAACCTCTGATAACTGTCTCCTCGCCTTGACTCAGTGTTTCCTTCCCTTTCCCTGAGTCTTTGCTAACTGAGAAACACAATTTGAAGTGTTTCAATATTCATTTAAACCGTCTCTAACGATAATGCTCGATAATTAATTCACTGAATTCTATTATTTGCTTAGTCAACCTAATATGTTGACCCTAAATGCGTTCTAGGTAAATTAGGTTTTAATATTACTAATTTGTCATATTCAATAGTCTTTTAGGGTTGGTATATGTTATCAAATTCATTTCCTTGTATATTGAATTTTCTTGCAATTTGCTGAATTCCGGGATATTAGTTTGACCTAGCCGGACGACCTAGTTCCCTCGGTTTTCGAATTTTGATCAAAACTACAAACTTGTAGATCTATGTCTTATGGAACGCGAGGCAAAATTTCAGGTCATTCTGAGTTATGTAGACCAAGTTATGGTCATTTTACTATTGCTGGTCAAAATGCATCAAAATTAGTCACTTTAGGTCATTTTAGGTCAATTTTGGTTCAGCCAGTTTTTGGACCCGAATTTGTGCAAGCTTTTTGACTTGCTTATGCTCATTTCTAGGCTTTGGTGTCTTCATAAGAATTGTAGATAAGGGTCTTAACTATTCATGGTCAAACGTTCAGGTCAATTGGACCTGTTTTGAGTGAGTTATGGCCTAAACACTAACTGCTGCGCAAATGGTAAATTTTCAGGCCTTAATTGCACTAATCCAGATTTGGTCACTTTTCAAGTTACCTTACAAGCAGAATTTTGGCAAGCTTCCTTAATGAAAGTTGGCACATTTTGTGCCTAGTTTCAAGTCCAATTTGTCTCATACCAATTGGAGCCACACACTTAAAGTTCTAGGCCCAAAACGCAAACTGCCTTATTGCATTTCTTTCATACACATTAAGGATCACTTTTAACACTTACCAAACTCAATATTCAAGCCAATTCTGGTTGTACCATAACCTAAACATAATTCACAACATATTATAGGTCATTTTGGCAGCTTACAATTACATTTAATGTGCACCATTTAGTATAGAATTTTTTTCAAACCCAATTTACAACAATTCAATCACCTAACCATAACACTTTTACATGTCCAACCTCACACCATCATACATACACTCAAACTACCATAACCACTATCACAATTCAACATTATTATTCCATAAACCAAGCATGAATTCCAGCATTCTTCAAGAGTTAACAAACTGCCGCAATGGTATACCTCCATAATTGCCTTCAAACTCAAATTTTTCACTTGGTCACCATTCCATATACATGAAGTTAACTTACCAAAACTTTGAATCACATTACTCAAAGTTAATTCTCCACAATACATGTAATAATATTTCATTTAGTGTACAATCCTATGGCTGTCCATTTAGACAATCACGCATACAATTCCAAATTTAACAAAAATTTCCAATTCAAGTGTTCAATTTAACATAGATCAATAATTAACCTACTAAACTTTGATTTACTTTAATCAGCACTAATACCCATCAAATGCATGTGAAAATAATTCAAGTTCTTAAATTGCCATGGCTGCCTAAACTAGTGCATAATAACAATTCACCAAAATCTCAAAATTTCTTCATCAATTCAATGATCTCAAGCTTCCCATAAACTTTACTTAAGAAATAAATCAATTTAAACACTTACCTATTGTTGAGGCTTGTTAAATCTTCACCAAACTCCCTTGATTTTAGTATCTACTTCTTCCTTGTGAGGTGGGGATCAAGATTAGTGAAGAAACTTTGGTGTTTGGAGGTGAAAATGGAGGAGATTAGGAAGCATTCAACAATGCGGCCATGGAGGATTTTGGAAGCTTTTCATTTCGGCAATGGTGGTTTTGAAAGGTTGAAGATGAAGTATAATGGGTATACATCTGCCCACTTAGTGAATATTTTAATCCATAGTGCTCCACTCACCTTAATTTAACTATATTATATGTTTTAAATGTTAATTACCCAATTTGAACCCCATTTTTTGCTATTTACATTAGGTACCACTAAATTAATTTTTCATTATATTTTTCAGATGGAATATTATTTATTTTTAATGGACATTTAGGTCAAAAGACAACTCGGGGTGTCAAATGACCACAATGCCCCTGTTCAGGTTGCATTCCCAATTTTTCGGTAACACAGCGTTTTGTCCGTTTTTCGATTTCTCACTTTTCTTTGTACTAATTAATTAATTTTTCTTTGATATTTCTAATGATATTTATACTTCAATTGATGTCTCTTTAAGTCTTAAAAATATTTTTCATGGTTCCCCGCAGTCCAGGGCTAGTCAACGGTTCACGCCGTGACTTCCCGGTGCGGTCACCCATCGCTAGGGTTCTCGGCTCGCTTAACTTGGTTATATTTCTTTGCTATTATTTTTCCTTTGTTTTTCTTGTATTTTATTTTCTTATATTTCATTATTTTATGTCTCCTCACTCATATCAAAGTGTAGTTCTAGGCATTCTAGCTGTCCGAACAACATTAGTCTTTAGAACAATAGAACGCACTACCGAACATAGGGGTGTTACAATTCTCCCTCCCTTAAAATAAATTTTGTCTCGAAATTTTACCTGGCATTAGTCTCTGAACAGCTGTGGGTGTTGTCTCCTCATATCCTCTTCACGTTCTCAAGTAGCTTCTTGGACTGAATGATGGTTCCACAGCACTTTAACCAGGTGTATCTGTTTGTTCCTCAGCTGCTTCACATCATAAGCCAGAATTTCTATGGGTTCTTCCTCATAGGAGAGGTCTGGATTTACCTCAATCTCTTCAACTGATAGTACATGAGATGGGTCAGATCTGTACCTCCTTAACATGGACACATGGAAGACACTGTGTATCCTTGCTAACTTCGGAGGTAATGCCAACCGATATGCCAAAGGACCCACTCTTTCCAGAACCTCATATGGTCCGATGAAACGAGGACTCAGTTTCCCCTTTCTTCCACATCTCATAATCCTCTTCCAAGGAGAAACTTTGAGGAATACTTTATCACCAACTGCATATTCAATATCTCTTCTCTTCAGATCAACATAAGACTTCTGACGGTCTGATGCAGCCTTGAGTCTATCTCTGATCAATCTGATCTTTTCCTCTGTCTGCTGAACAATTTCTGGCCCAATCATCTTCCTTTCACCTATTTCATCCTAACATAAGGGAGTTCTGCACTTTCTGCCATACAAAGCTTCATATGGAGGCATCCCAATGCTTGATTGGTAGCTGTTGTTATAAGCAAACTCAATCAAAGGCAAGTGTGTATCCCAACTACCTTCAAACTCAATCACACTAGCCCATAGCATATCCTCCAATATCTGAATAACCCTCTCAGACTGGCCATCTGTCTGTGGGTGGAATGCTGTGCTGAAATTCAATCTAATTCCTAGGGCTCTCTAAAGACTACCCCAGAATCTAGAAGTGAACCTAGGATCTCTGTCAGACACAATTGATACTGGCACTCCATGCAGTTTTACAATCTCATATATGTACAATCTGGCCAATCTTTCCAGGCTATAGTCCATCCGAATCGGCAAAAGTGAGCGGACTTGGTCGATCACAACTATAACCCATACTGCATCATGACTATTCTGTGTTCTTGGAAGTCCCATAACAAAATCCATAGTTATTCGTTCCCATTTCCACTCTGGTACTAACAAAGGATGTAACAAATCAGTTGGAACTTGATGTTCTGCCTTTACTTGCTGACAAGTTAGGCATTTTGGAAACAAATTTAGCTATATCTCTCTTCATACCCATCCACCAGTAATGCTCTTTCAACCCTCTGTACATTTTAGTTCCACCAGGGTGCATAGCAAAAAGAGACTCATGTGCTTCCTTCATAATGATTTGTCTCAATTCCACATCACTAGGAACGTACATTTTGCCCTAATGTAGTAATAACCCATCATCTCTCATAGAGAATTTAGGTTTCTTGCCTTGCTGGACTTCTTTCAGTAGCTTCTGATATTTATCATCACTCTGACGACCATTACGATCGATCAATCAACACCGGGTGTACATGCCATGCAACTCTTATCTGTCCCTCATCATCAATCTCTAAAGCGGCATCTTTGTGCTTTCAATTCATATACCATGGACAAAGGAGAAACTCTGAGACTTGCCATAGTCTTGCGACTTAAGGCGTCAGCCACCACATTTGCTTTCCCTGGCTGATAGTCTATTAAACAATCAAAGTCTTTAATGAGTTCTAACCATCTCCTCTGCCTCAAGTTCAATTCCTTCTGGGTGCCTAAGTACTTCAAGCTCTTGTGATCTGTGTAAATGTAGCATTTCTCCCCATACAAATAGTGTCTCCAGATCTTCAGAGCAAAAACAATAGCTGCTAGCTCCAAATCATGTGTTGGGTAGTTTCTCTCATGTGGTTTCAACTGGCGTAATGCATAAGCAATGACATTCCAATCTTGCATTAGTACACAGCCTAACCAATTGTGAGAAGCATCACTATAAACTGTGTATTCTTTACCCAGAGTAGGTAAAGTGAGGACTAGAGCTTCAGTCAAACACCTCTTCAACTCATCAAAACTTTGCTGGCATTTATCTGTCCACTGAAATTTTACATCTTTCTGAAGTAGCTTGGTCAGTGGAGAAGATAACATAGAAAACCCTTTCACAAACTGACGGTAATATCCAGCTAAACCCAAAAAACTGTGAATTTCTGTGATATTCCTGGGCAGTTTCCAATTAAGGATAGCTTCTACTTTGCTGGAATTTACCTTGATCCCTTCAGCCGACACAACATGTCCCAAAAAGGAGATTTCTTTCAGCCAAAATTCACATTTCGACAATTTGGCGTATAGCTGTTTCTCCCTTAAAGTCTTCAGTACAATCCGCAGATGTCTATCATGCTCCTCTGCATTCCTTGAGTATATCAAAATGTCATCAATAAACACCACCACAAATTGGTCGAGATATGGTCTGAAGATAGTGTTCATCAGATCCATAAAAGCAGCTGGAGCATTTGTTAACCCGAATGGCATTACTAGAAACTCATAGTGGCCATACCGAGTTCTGAAAGCAGTTTTTGGAATACTCTGCTCTTACACCTTCAACTGATAATAACCAGATCGCAAATCAATTTTGGAGAATACAGCTGCACCCTTCAACTGATCAAACAGATCATCAATGCGAGGCAATGGATATCTGTTCTTTATTGTCACCTTATTCAACTGCCGGTAATCTATACATAAGCAGAGAGTACCATCCTTCTTCTTAACAAACAACACTGGTGCTCCCCAAGGTGACACACTAGGGCGGATGAAGCCCTTTTCAAGTAGTTCCTGCAATTGTATCTTCAACTCCTTTAACTCTGCTGGTGCCATTCTGTATGGTGTTATGGAGATTGGATCCACACCAGGCATAACATTAATTTCAAACTGCACTTCTCTTTCCGGAGGTAATCCTGGCAATTCATCAGGAAACACATCTGGAAAGTCACAAATAGTGGGGATGTCCTTCAATGCTGGACTCTCCACTTGGGTGTCTACCACATGTGCCAAGTATGCTTCACACCCCTTTCTGATCATTTTTCTAGCTAGTGCAGCCGAAATGATGTTTGATGGTAATAGCTGCCTCTCCCCATGTATTACCACATCATCATCTTGAGGAGACCAAAAGTGACTGTCTTGACCTCTGATCCTCATAGCATGATGCCTGGCTAACCAATCCATGCCCAAGATGATATCATAATCTCTGAAGGGCATTTCAATGAAATCAGACAGAAAAGTGTGTCCTTGGATCACCAAAGGACAATCCCTATACATTCTATTAACCCTGACCTCCTGTCCTAGCGGACTTATTACTAGCACCTCAAAGTCCATTTTTGTACATGGAACAGCAATGCAATCAATGATGCTAGCACTCACATAAGAATGGGTAGAACCCGAATCAAATAACACAAACACCTCTTGATTAAAAGTTGAGAAGGTACCAGCCACAACATCAGATGTCTCGGCCTCTTCTCTCTGTCTCATTGCATAGATTCTGACTGGAGCACTATCTTGCTCTGAATGTTTCAATGTGCCTTGGCTGCCTGCTGGGCTACCTCTACCCCTGCCTCTACCCCTGTTGGGTGGTTGTGAACTTCTGGTGACAGGGCTCTGAACTAACCCTTCTGCAGTAGTAGGAGGTGGTCTAACTCTGCGACTACTGGTGCAGTCCTTGGCAAAGTGTCCTGTGCCTCCACAGTTATAACAGGCTCCAATAGCCTTATAGCATATCCCACCATGATTTCTTCCATAAGTTTCACATTGGCGGGGAGGGTAGGAACCTCTGGTACTCTGCTGACCAGATAGAGGAGGCTTCTGTCCTGAATATCTTCCCCTACCAGACTTCTTGCCACCTCTGCTGCGTCCCCCATGGTTCTTCCTCTTCCAGTAGGACCACTGGAACTCTGTTCTACTGATTTTCCCTCTTTCTCTGTCTTCTCTGATTTCTTTTTCTCAGGAGCAGCTTCAGACTCAATTCTTTCCAACTCTAGGGCTTGAGAAAGAAGTTCAGAGAAGTTAGTGTGTTTGAATCTGACCACTTGTAATCTGATACTGGGTTTCAAGCCGGTTTCAAACCTCTTGCATCTCTCCCTGCTAGTAGCAAGTAGACTTACTGCATAATGACTCAGGCGGGAAAATTCTCTTTCATACTCAGCCACTGATCTGCTTCCCTGTTTCAGACTTAGGAACTCTTGCAGCTTCTGGTCTACATAAGCATCAGGGACATATTTTTGTCTGAATTCCCTGAGAAAGTCATTTTATGTTAGCACTGCAGGTTCTACCAGACTGTGGGGAATGGTTTTCTACCAGTCATAAGCATCCCCCTATAGCAAAGATACTGAGTATTCAAATCTGAGCTCCTCTGTACAATGTAGCTTCTTGAATACCCTATACATCCTCTCTAACCACTGTTCAGCCTCTAGAGGATCTACTGTCCCCTTGAACTCTGTAGCCCTATATTTCATCAATTTGTCATACTGCCTAGCAGGAGACTGTGGTTGTATCACTGGTGTCTGTATTGGGACTTGAGTAGGCACATTACCAGCCATTTGTTGGAACATTGTAGCCATCTCTTTGAGCGAGCGAGCGAAGCTGCAGATCGCGAGGGCTAGTCTTTCTTGAACCACTAACATTGTGTAGGGCTGGGGCATCCCCTTGCACCTCAGCCACTATAGATTGATCGACTGAACGATCACCCTCTTCCATAGTCAATGCGAGGATCTTTAAACCTCCTGAACAAATAACACAAGGAGATTTTCTCCCGTTAGTGCATATTTATAATGTAATGTACTGTATGTATCAAACAATGATATTGAGTAGTTGTACTATGAAGAAAGAATATTCAAGTAACAAGTGAAAACAGAATTTAAAAACTAGCTCTGATACCACTAAAACATGTCACACCCTACCCCTCTGTAAGGCATAACATGATCCCGTAGTATACCTAATGAATTACCAACTTCGTCTACTAATAACCCATTAAATACACTACAAGGGATTTTAAAACTTTTCTTACTTCTTTTTTTACAGTGGTGAGCACAATTTACAGGTGTGAAAAACCTTTTTGAACTGAAGTGAAATAGCTAATACATTTGAATTATTTGGACTTTCAGTAAAAATTTTGGCAGAGTGCCATCTGTATTTTGGATAAAATAGTTCTTCAGAAAACTTGTAAAAAGCACTTCAATATATTTCTCAATCCCAACTCCAACAGTTAAACAGCACAATATTTTCCTCAACTCAATTCCATAATAATTTTTCAAAGACTGAGATTAAAGAGATACAGTACAAATTTTAAAAGTCAAAATAACTCATATTTTATTTTACAACATCAAGGTACAATTTTATTTTACAACTGCTTAAAACCAAGAACAAAATATACACACAGTGAATATACATTACAGTACAAAATGCAAAATGGAGTATACTCAATATACCCGATGCTCTCTCGCTGAATGCTCTAGCGGCCTAGTCTGCTGCCCTGTTCGTCTGTCTACCTATGATAGCAATGAAAAGCTATCGCTGAGACGATGTCTCAGTGGTGCACAACATTTACCAAAGACACCTTTAAATCACAATTCATAAATCATATAAATAGTGGATACGTAAAACCATAGTTAGATTCAAGACAATAAATGTCATAAGGAATTTAAACTCTATTTTACAATATCACAATAAATCTCAGAAATCAAAACATAGTTAAATTCAAACAATAGTGAATGCCAATAAGAATTTAAACTCCATTTCACAATCTTACAATACATATCAATAAATCACACACAGCTTAATCATGTTCCAAAGTTCAATTCGTCCCAAAAGCTGATGGCTAATGAGGTATTCAATTCGTCCCAAAAGCCAATGGCTAATGAGGAATAACATAGCTAGCTAGCAAAAATATGAGTACTTATTCTATTCGTCCTCAACAGGCACACACCTCAACACTTCAGCCAGAGAGGGAATTCAATTCGTCCCATTAGACAAGCTAGCGAGGAATACAATCAATATACATGATAGCTGTGGTTTCAAATCATTTCCAATGCTTTTCAATCAATAAGTATCCATCAATATCATTCAAATAATTTTTCACAGTTTCAAACCATTTACAATGCTTTTCAAGCAATAAATATTCATTCAAACACATTTCCACAATTTAAAACAATAATGTACAAATAGTCATAATTCATTTTAATTGAAAAATTCAAAAGAATTAGTTGTTATGCACAAACCTCTGATAACTGTCTCCTCGCCTTGACTCAGTGTTTCCTTCCCTTTCCCTGAGTCTTTACTAACTGAGAAACACAATTTGAAGTGTTTCAGTATTCATTTAAACTGTCTCTAACGATAATGCTCGATAATTAATTCACTGAATTTTATTATTTGCTTAGTCAACCTAATATGTTGACCCTAAATGCGTTCTAGGTAAATTAGGTTTTAATGTTACTAATTTGTCATATTCAATAGTCTTTTAGGGTTAGTACATGTTACCAAATTCATTTCCTTGTATATTGCATTTTCTTGCAATTTGCTGGATTTCGGGATACTACTTTGACCTAGCCGGACGACCTAGTTTCCTCGATTTTCGGGTTTTGGTCAAAACTAAAAACTTGTAGATCTATGTCTTATGGAACGCAGGGCAAAATTTCAGGTCATTCTGAGTTATGTAGACCAAGTTATGGTCATTTTACTATTGCTGGTCAAAATGCATCAAAATTAGTCACTTTAGGTCATTTTAGGTCAATTTTGGTTCGGCCAGTTTTTGGACCCGAACTTGTGCAAGCTTTTTGACTTGCTTATGATCATTTCTGGGTTTTTCTGTCTTAATAAGACTTGTAGATATGGGTCTTAACTATTCATGGTCAAAATTTCAGGTCAATTGGACCTGTTTTGAGTGAGTTATGACCTAAACACTAACTGCTGCCCAAATGGTAAATTTTCAGGCCTTAATTGCACTAATCCGGATTTGGTCACTTTTCAAGTTACCTTACAAGCAGAATTTTGGCAAGCTTCCTCAATGAAAGTTGGCGCATTTTGTGCCTAGTTTCACCTCCAATTGGTCTCATACCAATTGGAGCCACACACTTAAAGTTCTAGGCCCAAAACACAAACTGCCTTATTGCATTTCTTTCATACACATTAAGGATCACTTTTAACACTTACCAAACTCAACATTCAAGCCAATTCTGGTTGTACCATAACCTAAACATAATTCACAACATATTATAGGTCATTTTGGCAGCTTACAATTGCATTCAATGTGCACCATTTAGTACAGAATTTTTTTCAAACCCAATTTACAACAATTCAATCACCTAACCATAATACTTTTACATGTCCAACCTCACACCATCATACATACACTCAAACTACCATAACCACTATCACAATTCAACATTATTATTCTATAAACCAAGCATGAATTCCAACATTCTTCAAGAGTTAACAAACTGCCGCAATGGTATACCTCCATAATTGCCTTCAAACTAAAATTTTTCACTTGGTCACCATTCCATATACATGAAGTTAACTTACCAAAACTTTGAATCACATTAGTCAAAGTTAATTCTCCACAATACATGTAATAATATTTCATTTAGTGTACAATCCCATGGCTGTCCATTTAGACAATCACGCATACAATTCCAAATTCAACAAAAATTTCCAATTCAAGTGTTCAATTTAACATAGATCAATAATTAACCTACTAAACTTTGATTTACTTTAATCAACACTAATACCCATCAAATGCATGTGAAAATAATTCCAGTTCTTAAATTGCCATGGCTGCCTAAACTAGTGCATAATAACAATTCACCAAAATCTTAAAATTTCTTCATCAATTCAATGATCTCAAGCTTCCCATAAACTTTACTTAAGAAATAAATCAATTTAAATACTTACCTATTGTTGAGGCTTATTAAATCTTCACCAAACTCCCTTGATTTTAGTATCTACTTCTTCCTCGTGAGGTGGGGATCAAGATTAGTGAAGAAACTTTGGTGTTTGGAGGTGAAAATGGGGGAGATTAGGAAGCTTTCAATAATGCAGCCATGGAGGATTTTGGAAGCTTTTCATTTCGGCAATGGTGGTTTTGAAGGGTTGAAGATGAAGTATAATGGGTATACATCTGCCCACTTAGTGAATATTTTAATCCATAGTGCTTCACTCACCCTAATTTAACTATATTATATGTTTTAAATGTTAATTACCCAATTTGAACCCCATTTTTTGCTATTTACATTAGGTACCACTAAATTAATTTTTCATTATATTTTCCAGATGGAATATTATTTATTTTTAATGGACATTTAGGTCAAAAGACAACTCGGGGTGTCAAATGACCACAATTCCCCTGTTCGGGTTGCATTCCCAATTTTTTTGTAACACCGGGTTTTGTCTGTTTTTCGATTTCTCACTTTTCTTTGTACTAATTCATTAATTTTTCTTTGATATTTCTAATGATATTTATACTTCAATTGATGTCTCTTTAAGTCCTAAAAATATTTTTCAGGGTTCCCCGCAGTCCAGGGCTAGTCAACGGTCCACGCCGTGACTTCCCGGTGCGGTCACCCATCGCTAGGGTTCTCGGCTCGCTTAACTTAGTTACATTTCTTTGCTATTATTTTTCCTCTGTTTTTCTTGTATTTTATTTTCTTGTATTTCATTATTTTATGTCTCCTCACTCATATCGAAGTGTAGTTCTAGGCATTCTAGCTGTCCGGACAACACTGGTCATTGGAACAGTAGAACGGACTACCGAACATAGGAGTGTTACAAAGTAAGCCTATGTCTAGCGATTTCTGGGCAATATGGTTCTGAATAGTTTTATGACCTAACTTAGGCCAACAATTTGGTTCAGTTTCAGGAATTTCTGAGCTCTATAGTCTTCATGAAAGTTGTAGTCCTATATCTAAGCTTTCCAATGGTATAAAATTCAGGTCATTTGGACTTGTTTAGAGGGAGTTATGGCCAAATGAATGTGTACTGTTCATTTGGTCATTTTTCTGAGTTTATCATTTAGTCATCCGGATTGGAACAACAATTTGGTCAAGTTCTAGACAAAATTTGGGCACAATCTCTTCATAAAAAATGAAGCATTTTAGGTCTAGTTTCATCTCCAGTTAGCCTCATACCAATTGGAGCAACACAATTTCAATTATGGCTCAAAACATTCACTGGATTTTCAAAGTCTCAACCTGCATGGAAAAATACACTTCCAAATTTTATTTTCTCCAACTCCCAAACTACAAATTGACATTTATGGCACTTCTAACATCATCAATTCATCTCAACACAATCAAATTCCTACAATTATAGAAAGTCTCCAATAGTTAGGTCAAAACCCTAACTCTAATTTGTCACTCACAACATACACATGCAATCAAATTTCTCACACATATAACTTTATCTACATATCCATTAACATCACTAAACACCATTTACATGCACAAAAACATTAAACTCCCATATTTTCAAAGCTGCCGAAATGAGGGTTCTAAAGTTTCTCACCATTTGCTTTCAATTTCATGTTATACTCACTCATTTCAACCTCAATTCAAGACTTAACAAAGAAAGGAAGAGGAAACATGCACTAACCTTTAATGGAAGCTTCTCAACCTTGTAAAAACTTCAAGATTTCTTCTTTTCTTGGCTGCCTATAAACTTCTTAAGGTGTGGGGACTAATTTTAGTGAAGTGAACTTTGAGTTTTATGGTGAAAAGGGAAGGAATTTTAAAGCATGGAAGTGAGAAATCTATGGAGGAAGAATGGGAAGGGTTTCGGCCATTAGGGAGAAAATTGAAAAAGATGAAGTTAGTAGATGCATTTTTGTCACCTTATGGTATTTATACTCCACTTAAGATTTGTTTATTAATAAAGTTTTAATATTCCTAATAATTCCCCTTATGTTTCATTTAATTACATTGCATATAGTTTCATGTTTTCATGGGATTTTCAAAATTTTAATATCACTCATTTTAATGGACATTTAGGTTAAAAGTTAACTCTATATGCCAAATGACCAAAATGCCCCTCTTCGGGTTATAGTAAAATGTTTTTCTTTTCGGTAATACCGAGTAGATTCTTGACCCGACGGTTCCTTTAATTTTATATTGTCTATTTCATTTTTATTTTCACTTGTACCAATCAACTAAATTTTCTTTGATATTTTCAATGTCATTTATACCTCAGTAAGCCTTTAGTTAAGTCCCGAAAATTATTGCCTAGGGTTCCTCACAGGTCTGGGGTCATCAACTGTCTATATAGTGACTTCCTGGTATGGTCACCCATCACCGTGGTTTCGGCTCCTTTAACCTAGTTACATTTCATTTCTTTTATTTTCCCTTAATTTTTTTTTGTCTTTATTTCATCAATTTATGTCTCCTCACCCTAATTTAAATGTAGTTCCAGACATTCTAGCTGTCCAAACAGACGTTAGTTATCAGAACAGTAAAACGTACAGACTACCTACCGTGAGGATGTTATAATACTAGGAATATATAAAGAAACTATTAGTTAATTTTTGATAAGGTGACCATGAAGCACATGCCTTGAGCTTAGAATCAGATGGTCGATTCCCAAGCCACACTTGTGTCCCTAGAGGGAAAGGATGATCAAAAGTTGACTTAGTTAGTTATCCTAATGAGGAATAAATTTTTGTGCTATGAAGGATCAGTAGTAGCACATGTGGACCTAGAGGGTGAAGAAAAATGGCATCTAGGCATAAGGAGGTATCTAGAAGTGAGAGAATACCCACAATCAGCCAATAAAAGAGATGGAGCAACAATTCGTAGATTAGCTACTCAATTTACTCTAGCTGGGGGGCAACTCTACAAACTCTTATGTGTGATAAAAGAATAGGTTGAGCAAATAATGAAAGAAGTACATGCAGTGTGGTCCCCATATGAATGGAAAGTTCTAGTTGGAAAAATTCTAAAATTGGGTTATTGCTGGTCTACTATGGAAACTGATTACACCAAGTTTGTTAAAAAATGTCATATATGTTAGATCCATGTAAACTTGAACCATCTACCACTAAATGAGCTCTACAGAATGACTTACCATGGCCATTTTCGATTTAGAGCATAGACATCATTAGGAAGACTTCTCTCATAGCTTCTAATAGCCATAGATTTATAATAGTGAGGACTACTTCACTAAATGGGTTAAGACTGAATCCTACAGAATAGTGGGTGCTTTGACAAAAATGTTTGAAACATATAAGGATTGGCCCAAAAAAAACTCCCTTATGGTCTTTAAGGTTATCGCACTACTACAAGAACAACCATGGGGGCAACCCCATTCTCTTTAGTGTATGGGACTACAGCAGTGCTACCCATTGAGCTAGAGGTCAAATCCTTGAAATTGATGCTAGAAGCAAAGATTCCAGAAAATGAGTGGGGCTAGAAGAGATATGATGAACTAGCTTTGAATGATGATAATAGGATGCGAGCCTTGTATCATATGCAGGCTTATCAGAGGAAGATAGCTAAGGCCTTTAACAAGAAGGTGAAGCCAAGAAAGACTAAAGAGGGAGACATGGTTTTGAAATAGGGCCAACCCATCCCTTTTGATTCAAGAGGAAAGCTTAAGACAAACTAGGACAGTCCATACATAGTCAAAAAGATCTTGTTAGGAGGTGTTGTAAGAATATCAGACCTGGATGGAATGGATTTCAAAAACCAGTCAACTTAGACAAGCTCAAATGGTACTTTGTGTTAGACAGGCTTGCTAGGCTAAAAACCTGCAAAAGGCAGTCTAGGAAAAAGTAACGGTCAAAGAAAATAGAAAAAAAGAAAAAAAAAAAAGGAAAAGGAAAAGGGAAAAAAGAAGGAAAAAAAATATGCTAGATTGAAAACCTGCAAAAGGTAGTCTAGGTAAAAGGAGAGATGAGAGAAGATCTGGATGGAAAACCTGAAATGGCCGTTCAGCAGGTTATAAAGCTTATTTGTAACTTTGAAAGGTTGGAAATTTGGCAAAACTAAATGTAAGAGGGAGTAATGATGTACCTAAATAAATAAAGAAGTTTTTATTGCATTAACCAGGAATAGATTTTATTTAATTATGATTGCGAATGTTTATGTCTTGAGAGATATATCAAATGATTAAGTAATTGAACTGCATTGTTTTGATTTGATCTATGCCTTGTGAGCATGACAGAATAAGTGCTTGGTATGAATGCCCTGGTAATTGTCTGATTTCAAAAAAAGAAAAAAAGAAAAAAGAGAGCTCGCTAGGTGGAAAACATGAAAGGGCCGCTTAGGTAAAAGTTAGAGCAAGCCCACTGAGATGAAAACCTGAAAGGGCATTTTAGGCAAAAGTTAGGCACAAAGAATGGAGTTCATGGAAGAAAAATAAGTCAAGGCAGAACAAGATTTTGAAATAACTCTAGAATAATGAACCATGGGGAGAGAAGAAAAAGAAAAATCAGAGAGAATTTGTATTGTGACCTTAAGGAAGTCATTTTGGGGAACAGTTTTTCTCGAAAATTTTGAAGTTACCAGAAATTTTTTACAAAAAGAGGTCCCTTAGAGGACTAAGTTTTTTTTAGAATCTCTAGTAAAATTAGCTTGCCCATGATAGGAAGCAGCATATAGGAAGCACTAAAATCATAGAGAGAGTTTTGGAGATCCAATCATCCCAATTTTTTCGCAAATCATGAATTAGATATTTTTTGGTAAGTCCTTAGACGTTGTTTAGGGTGCATGACATAGTTGTATAAGGCATAGAAGAACATGCATCAACATGTCACCTGTAGGTGTGTAAGGCGTAGAAGAACATGCATCACCACAGTTTCAAGTGTCAAACTACGAGGGGGTCTGATTCTTTCTCAGGATAGCGAGGGAGATACGTAAGTAGTTTAGGACCACAGTCCTAAATACGAACCCATAACATTTTATGACAGATATTTTTTGGTAAGTCCTTAGACGTTATTTAGGGCATATGGCATAGTTGTGTAAGGCTTAGAAGAACATGCATAACATGTCACTTGTTGGTGTGTAAGGCGTAGAAGAACATGTATCACTACAGTTTCAAGTGTCGAACTACGACTGGTTCTGATTCTTCCTCAGGATAGCGAGGGGGACACATAGGTAGTTTAGGACCGCAGTCCTAAATATGAATCTACAACATTTCAAATCACACAGTTGCCATTGTCATGAGACCGTAGCTACTCTCATGATGCATAGTGTATCGACAGAGCAAGATGCACTCGATTTTCACATGGCACAGTATTCACGATTATGAGACCGTAGCTAGTCTCAGAACATAGAGTATGTCAACCGAGCAAGATGTACTCGATCCTTATAGCTAATGTTTCATACTTATTAGAAGATTGAGTTTCACTTTGACGAAACTTGAGCAATGCTTTCACATTGATTTCAACTTTCATCAAAATGGAGGGCAAACTGTAGACCCTTGTTTTGTGATGAGTATGTGCATTAAGGCTGTAGAAAACCCGATGATGAAAAAATTATATGACTGTAAGATGTAATTGGAGGCATGGAGCTGAATTATTAATTCCGTGGCATGATCTTGAAAAAAAATAATATTTTTTTTGGGAAATTAATTTAATTAAATTTAAATAAAATTTTTGTTTTATTTAAATTTAATATGGGTAGTTCTTAGATAGACTTAATTAAGTTTAATTGGGCCCCATGGGCCTAAGAAAGCCTAGTTAGAAATTTTAAATAGGACCCATTTAATTTATTTTCTGAAAATTAAAAATAAGAAAATGCATTTTTCTCTATCCCTCTCTCATACAAACTCTCTCTCTCCCTTGGCCCCACTCTCTTCCCCACTTCCTATTGGTGTTGCCACCTTTTCTTCTCTTTCTATTGGTTGAAACATCTCACCATATCCCAGTCTCACCCAAATTCCTCAATCCCAATTGTTTAAGTTATTCGAACCTTAACACCCTAGGACTCCAAACCTTATCACACCTCTCTTCCAAAACCCTATAAATACCCTACTGGGGAAGAAAAGGGGGAAGAAAAAAAGAGGAAAGGAAAAAAAAAAAAGAGATTTAGAAATATTCAGAAAATTTAGAGCTATTTAGAGGTATTTTAGAGTTATAGGAGATTTAGAGAGATATTCAAAAACAATTTTAGTTTTTTTCTTGTTTCTTTGTTTTTTATTTAAAAAGATTTTCTTACAAGATTTCTTAAAGGTTGGCTTTTGTTATTTTCTTTTCAAGATCTAGGCCACGTAATATTTAATTCTATGTTCTTTGTTTTTAATTTATCTTGCATGTTCATGTGGATTGTGTAATCATATTTAATTTGAGGGGATACACAACTCTGCACATATTCAGTTTTCTATCTCCTAGGTTTTTATTATTTTTTATTATCTTCTGAATTTGTAAAAATTTTTAAAAAATTATATTCATATTCTGCACGAAAGTTTATTAATTTTAGGGTCAAGAATCATTGCAAAAAATTTTGTATTTTATAAGTTATGGCTATTTGAAATTAGGGTTCCTGCAAAACCCGATTTACAGAATACCCGATTTGTGAAGCCCATATCTCCATTGTTTCTTAATATTTTTGTTTGAATCTAGTGTCTAAACTTAAGTTCAAAATCTTTTGAATCTTTTCTAATTAGGTTTGCATTCATATCTATTATGGTTGATGAGTTATGAATTTTACAAAAAAGTAGTGTGATTCTGTCACTAGGAAAACTTATGATTTGTGTAGACCATTTGGCTACGGTGTTGTTTGGTTTATAAATTTTATGATCTTTTATAATATGTTGGTTGTCTTCTGTAATTTTTTCATGATTTTTAGGCATGTCTAACTATTTTTTAAAAATCAGATTTCTTGCTACTATCAATCTGTCAGAATTTGAAAATTGTATGTTTATGCATGTTCTTGTATTTTCTTGGGTTCCAATTGATATTTGATCTATTTTCCTGTGTCTTTTTAAAATCCAATGTTAATTGTTTTTGGTATTTTCTTATTTTCTTTAAGTTTTCTTTATTTTTTTTATTACAAGTAAAATTGGTAAGTAGCCCTAAGGTAAGTACCAAAGAGGATATTTATGTGGAGCTAAACGAGAGTAAGTCAGGGATACCATTGCCATACTAGAAGAGAAGGCCATTTTTTAAGGGTAGTTTGGCACAATGGCAACTGCAATTATCAATAAGTAGCCCTAAATTCCTAAAATAATTATTTGTATGAAAATATAGTAATAATAGGATTTTTATTTGATAAATTAAAATTAATTTTGTTTTTAATTTAACTAACTTTTGCATATAATTAATTTAAATAAATATTTGATAAATTAAAATTAATCTTGTTTGTAAATTAAACAAACCTTAGCATGTAAAATAAATTTAATTTAATACTTAGTAATTGTAAAATAAATTTTTATGTTAGAAACCTTTATTAGGTTGTGATTGTTTGGGCCTTATGTGATATTAGAATAAATTACACATATACCTAATTAATTTAGTTTAATTATTCTTAGGGTAACTTGGTGAAAAAATAATTAATTAGGTTAAATAGAAACTTAAGCTTGTTTGAAATTGAATTTATTTGTAAATTAAATTTTCAATAATAAATTAATCTTAGTCATCCGGTAAATATTATTTAAATAATTAGCAACCCCATAGATAAAAATTACTTGTGCATGAGAATTGTTTATAAACAATAACCTTTTTGTGAATTACTTGTGTGTGTACGATTAGAATTGCATTTTTAGGATAAATTTTAATTGAGGAATAATAAAATAGACTTCTAGAGACATTAGTAGAGGACTGGCACTCGAATTAACGAGATTAGACCAGGCATAAGGGGTGCCTAACACCTTCCCCTTACGCACCCACTATCTCGAACCTAGACATTGGGCTATGGTAATGACGATTGTGGAAACTCTGCAAGGAGTAAGTTGCCATCCATGACTATCGGAAGAAACACTGAATATGTCCCGGTTATTACCCGGGTGGTGACTCTTGTCTATCTATGCCTCGTGGCATAAATCCTTAATACTGTGGTAGTGTTATGGAAAGATGATACTTACCAGTGGTTCGATTCTATTAAGATTGTATGAAGTGCATGTCTAGGAAATATTGACTAAGGAGTTGGTACTTAAGTGAGACCATTGTGACTCCATCATCTTTCTTGGGCATTACCTGGTGCATTTTATATAATTCTGATGGATAATATTTTGCCTCACGCCTTACTATGGTACCCCCAATCCTACACCGATCAACCGCATCCTGATATTTAGGTAGTCATAAAGGAGCTGCATGATCAATTAGTCTATCTTGTAAACCTCTTTCAAACCTATGAGTCTTCTTCTCCTCATTTGGAATCAAGTGTTTACCAAAGTGGGATAACTTGGTAAACTTCATCTCATACTCTGTAACTATCATGTTGCCTTGCTTCAAGGTTTCAAACTTAGAAGCCTTAGCCTCTTAAACTCTAGAAGGGAGAAATCGCTCTAAGAAGAGAGAGTGAAACTCAGGCCAGAGGATAGGACCTTTGGGTCACCCACTCTTATTGGAGAGATACCACTCATGAGCAACTCCCTTAAGCTGATTTCTTGCCAACATCACTATCCTAGCACTATTGCAACCCATGGTGTCATAACACCTCTCCATGTCATCCAAAAAATCCACGGGATCAGCTAATGCATCCTCTTTAGTGAACTCCTTTGGTTTTAGATTGAAAAAGTCTGTGGAGTTAAGAAATTGAGCCTATCCTGAGTTGGTGCTGAAGTAGGGGCAACCGCTGGTTGCTGTTATCGAGCTATAAGGTACTCAGTCATAGTATTAATAGCACAATTCACTGCATGCATTGCTATTGCCAAATCTTCCATAGTAACCTGACTAGCCTTAGGTGCTTAAGCTACAGTGCTAATTAGAATGATTGTGCCCCAGTCTTAGCCATAGGCATCTGTTTAGATGTCTGTTCAGTAGTTTGAGGTGGTACTTCCCCTGTTGGACAAGGTTTTCACCATTAAGACCCTTGGCCTTCGCTTTCCTCTTATGTTTAACAGACCCAGGCACCTATTCATTGTAATAAACAAGTAATAAATCTAAAAATGTGAGCCAAATTAAGACAGGTCAAAAAGTATGAAGAACGCAGATATCTAAAGTGATGATAAACTGAAAAGATGTTAAGGACCCTATGCTCTGCAAGTTTACTAGACCTCAACTAACCTCTGATACCAACTTTGTCACGACCTAAAAACTCAAGTCATGACCGGCGCATGAATTATAGTTTTTTTTTTAATCCACGGAAGCCTTATCAAAGTATCACAAATTAAAATAACAAAAAAAAAGTTCCTTTATTGATCCAAAGAAAATAATAGTGAAAGCCCATACAAACTCCAAACACCTAAATACTAAACAAATAAAAAAATTCCTAGGTAAACTATGGAGTCTCTACAAATTTCAAGTAAAACTGAAACTGTTCAATAAGTTAAACCAAACGTTAACTAGAGGAAGCATGAATTCGTCCATAACATGGAAACAAGACCAAAAATTTTCTCTCTCCAGAAACCAATCGAACGCTTGGACCAGGAGTGAGAATCTAATAATCTGAAATAGATAATAGATAGAGAAATCGTGGCTTGAGCTAATGCTCAGTGAATGATAATTATAGCACACAATAGAACGAGAATAGGCAGACACTTGAATAATTTCACCATAATGTCCTATTCATTAAAATCATGCTCATGCTATCAAAATCATTAGTAAAACAATTGTATAAAACATATAAAAACCATTCAATAAAATTTTATGGTACAGTACACTAGGGTGATGATATCCCACTTCACCAAAAACTAGACGGCAAGCGTGCTACCAGATTACAAATATAATTCTCCTCCTTCACAGACATTAATGATACTAATGCAACCCATAATTGTAATGATGCATGGCTCAATAATGCAACCTAGTACTGTGATAGTCCACACGGAGGGGCTAGATAGTAGATATAGATACTGGGCATAAGTACCAATTCAAAACAAAAATCAATTTTCATAAATCAATCAAAATCAACCCAGAAATTTTAGATAGCGAATAATAACTGACAGTGCAATTCCAATAGTTTATTTCAACAATTTTAGAGAGTTAACTTAACTCAACTCAACTAAACCTTTATCCTAAAAATTTTGGGGTCGGATATATGGATTCTCTTTCTCCACTCTAAACGATTTTGGGATAAATCCTCGGAAATGTGTAATGCTTGTAGGTCATGTTGTACTACTCTCCTCTACCCTAATGTGCTCTACTTGTCTAACTGGAGCCTACATATATCCATGCTTCACATGACCAAACCACCTCAATCTCTCTTCTCTCAACTTAACCTCAATTGGTACCACTCCGACCTTTTCTCTAATACTCTCATTACGGACTTTATCTAGTCTAGTATGGCCACTCATCCACCTTAACATTCTCATCTTCGTAACTCTTATCTTAGACATATACGACTCTTTCGGTACCTTACACTCACTATCACATAATATGGCCGGTCGTATGGCTGTACAGTAAAATTTTCCTTTCAACTTATTGGGAATCTTTCGATCACATGAAACTCCCATGGCACGTCTCCACTTCAACCATCTGGCTTTAATTCTATAACTAACATCCTCCTCACATCCCCCATTTACTTGAAGGACTAAGCCGAGATATTTAAAGTGATTACTTTGGGACAGTATCACTCCATTCAAACTAACTCCTTCCCTATCACCAGTTCGGCCTTCAGAGAGTCAATAAGATTAAATCAATCTCAAATCAATTCTGCATAACACATCTATAAATTTCATAGTCAGATATCAATCAATATAAGAGTCATTAAAGGGCCTGTTCTTGAAATCTTAATGGCTTTAATGCAGAGATAATTGATAAAATAAATTATTTAATCAAAATTGGATCAATATTCAATAATAAAATAAAACTCTAGAAAACCATATGTAAAATAATTGTTAAAATATTAATTTAAAATTTCATTTAATAATAAATTCAATGGTAAGAAATTTTAAAAGGGACTAAAATGGTGTCATGTACTATAACTACCACTCACCTGGTACCTCCAAAACAATAGCTAGGTTCAAAAAAAGAGAGACAAGTTTAGCTAATAGAATGAATATTCGAATCTCTTACATACATAAAATATAGCAAAATTTGATCAATTAAACTAATATGATAGACTCATTGAATATAAAAATTTTATTTGAAACCAAAGTTAATAATAATAATAATAATAATAATAATAATAATAATAATAATAATAATAATAATAATAATGAAGTCAACAAAATACGTCAGTTTTAGAAAATTGTAAAAGTAAAGTAAGAAAAAATTAATATAATAATAATAACTTTAATAAAAAAAAATAAAAACCTCAAAAGTTGTTACATGTATCGGTAAAGGAGAAAATCTTTTGTATATATATATTTTAATAATCTAAATTCAAGGTTTGAAACTCTGCTGCACCTCTAAATCGTCCTCTTTCTTCTTCTTTTTTTTTTAAAAAAAAATAATGTGATATAGAAACAAGCTATTGTCTAACAGTAATCATGATCAACCCAGTTCAATACTAATGGTTAAAAGAAAGAATGAATTTCTAGAGCAGCTGTAACAATTCAATGAGAGAAAATAAAATCAAGTTCACCATTTATTGAACAAAAAAAGGGAATCTTTACATTGAAAACAGAACCCAAGAGAAGTAAGTATTTAGGGATTCTCTGTGCACATCATATTATAATTGTAAACTTTACTCTTTGAGAGTATTTGATAAAAAGATACATATTTGAGAGTATTTACCTAACAATCAATGAAAGATGATGAAAGATACATATTTGAGAGTATTTGATAGAAAAAGAAGGTAAGAAGTAAGCTTTGAGAACATGGTTTAGCAAAAATATATGATTAGGGTATATATATTTTAAGAGTTATATTAGATATAAAATGGGAAAAGAGTTATTATTGAATTAGGTTGTTCAGATTACACATATATATTTAATTCAGAAATAATATATATATATATATATATATATATATATATATATATATATATATATATATATATATATATATATATATATATAAGTAAACCATCAAATAAAATATTCCTTTTTTAAGATAAATACTGTAACACCCCTATGTTCGGTAGTGCGTTCTACTGTTCCGATGACCAGTGTTGTCCGGATAGCTAGGATGCCTAGAACTATACTTAGATATGTATATATATATATATATATATATATATATATATATATATATATATATATATATATATATATATATATATATATATATAAGTAAACCATCAAATAAAATATTCCTTTTTTAAGATAAATACTGTAACACCCCTATGTTCGGTAGTGCGTTCTACTGTTCCGATGACCAGTGTTGTCCGGATAGCTAGGATGCCTAGAACTACACTTAGATATGGATGAGGAGACATAAAATAATAAAATAAAAGAAAAGAAAATACAAGAAAAACAAAGGAAAAATAATAGCAATGAAATGTAATCAAGTTAAATGAGCCGAGAACCCTAGCGATGGGTGACCGCACCGGGAAGTCGCGACGTGGACCGTTGACTAGCCCTGGACCGCGGGGAACCCTGAAAAATATTTTAAGACTTAAATAGACATCTATTGAAGCATAAATATTATTAGAAATATCAAAGAAAAATTAATTAATTAGTACAAAGAAAAGTGAGAAATCCAAAAAATGGACAAAACTCGGTGTTACCGAAAAATCAGGAATGTAACCCGAACAGGGGCATTGTGGTCATTTGACACCCTGAATTGTCTTTTAACCTAAATTTCCATTAAAAATAAATGATATTACACTTGAAAAATGTCATGAAAAATTAAATTAGTGGTACCTAATGTAAATAGCAAAAATGGAGAGTTAAAAGTGGGAAAATGAAACTTATGAATAAACTAACGTTAAAATTCAATAGTGCTCCACTAACTCACCAAAGTGGACCACTTAATCTTCATCTTGGACCAACAGATTGTCATCTTCCTCAAACTCTCAAGTTCAATCATCCACCATTGCCGTCCACCTTGGAGCTCCATGCAAGCATGATCCGAGCCATGTTTTCACTAGCTTCCTTCATTAAAAGTTGTCCATACACCTTGGGCAGTAGATAGGCAGTAAGAAGACCAAGTTTTGGAGAGGTTTTGAAGAGTTTCCAAAGTGGTAAGTATGTGTTTTTTTTATTATTGCTTCATTAAAGTTTGTGAGGATGTTATGGGTACTTGAATTATGGAGAGATTTTTGGAGATTAATGTATTAAGGGAGATGTGTATTTTTGGCAGCCATGGAAACTCCTTAAGTGCAGTTTATTCTTGCTTGTAAAAGGTAGATTAAAGGGTTGATTAAGTGTTTATATGTGTAGGAATAAATTGGGTGATGTATACTAAGTATATGTGAATGTATACTTGAATTTGGAAGCTTGGAACTTTATTCAAAGTGAGGTACAAATCGGCAGCTTGAATTGTGAACCATAAAAATGTTGTTTCATGGTTTGGTTTATGGAATATTATTGTTGAATTGTGGTACTTGTTATGGCAGCTTGTGTATGTGTATGAGGGTTTGAGTTTGGACATGTAAATGAGCCATATTATGTAGTTAAATTGTGTGTAAATTGGACTTGGTAAATTCTATACTATAAGGTGCATATTGAGTGTGGTTATAAGCTGCCAAAGTGACCAAAAATGTGTTGTGAAATGTGTTTAGGTTATGGCACAAAACAGAAATGGCATGAATGTGTAACTTGGTAATGTTAAATGTGTCCTTTGATTGAGTAATGGACAATGTGCAATAGGGCAGTGTGTGTTTTAGCTTAGAACCTTAAGTGTGTGGCTTCAATTGGTATGAGACCAATTGGAGGTGAAACTAGGCACAAAAAGTGCCAACTTTCACGAAGGAAGCTTACCAAAATTCTGCTTGGAAGGTAACTTGAAAAATGACCAAATCCGGATTAGTGCATTTAAGGCCTTGAAATTGACCATTTGAGCAGTAGTTAGTGTTTTGGCCATAACTCACTCAAAACAGGTCCAATTGACCTGAAATTTTTACCATGAATAGTTGAGACATATATCTACAAGTCTTATGAAGACATCAAAGCCCAGAAATGACCATAAGAAAGTCAAATAGCTTGCACAATTTCAGGTCCAAAAACTGGCTGAACCTAAAATAACCTAAAATGACCTAAAGTGACCAATTTTGGTACATTCTGACCAGCAATAGTAAAATGACCATAACTTGGCCTAGTAAACTCAGAATGACCTGAAATTTTACACCGCATGCAATAAGACATATATCTACAAGTTTGTAGTTTTAACCGAAACTCGAAAACTGAGGGAACTAGGTCATCCAGTTAGGTCAAATTAGTATACCGGAATCCGACAAATTGCATTAAAGTGCACTATACATGGAAATGAATTGGGTAACATGTACCAACACTAAAAGGCTATAAAATGTGACATATTGATAACATTGAAACCTAATTCATCTAGACTGCATCGAGGGTCGACATCTTAGGTTAACTAAGGAAATAATAAAATTTGATAAATTAATTATTGAACTTTATTCTTAGAGACAATTTAAATGAGTACTAAAACACTTCAAATTGTGTGTTTCAGTTAGCAAAGACTCAAGGAAAGGGAAGGAAACACTGAGTCAGAGCCAAGAGACAGTTATCAGAGGTTTGTGAACAATAGTTATTTCTTTTGAATTTTTCAATTGAAATAAATTATAATTATTTGTATGTTATTATTTTAAATTATGTCCATGCACAATACTTTTATATTCACTGCTTTTACTAGCAAATTTATTTGGAGAAATGAGTTATGAATAATTTTTTATTGTTTTGGTTTTGAGAATATTATTTGAAAATTATTGTGTTGCCTACTTTGTAAATGGAAATTTTGAGATAAATTGTGTTTAGTGGTATTGGAGCAAAGTAGGGACGGCGATACGTAACGCCTACAATTCCTGGGAACTCTCACACGTGAACCCAGGAGCTTGTAGGGATGGCAATACGTAACGCCTGCAAGTGGTCTGATAAGTACACTATATTCCTCCCTCTTTGACTTATCAGTCTGAGGTGAGTGTGGATGAGTACTCATTATTTAGCTAGCTTCATCCCTCATTGATTTCGATTATTGGGGTGAGTGTGTCTTGTCGTGGTGTACAACACGGCATGTGTGGAAAAATTGTGTCATGGCCTAAATTGTGTTATTGATTGGCAACACTGTATTCTTCAGCCATTTGATCAAATTGTGTTATTGATGGTAAAATTGTGTTATTCAGTTATTTGATCAAATTGTGTTATTGATTGGCAAAACTGTATTGTTCAGTTATTTGATCAAATTGTGTTATTGATTGGCAAAACTGTGTTACTCAGTTATTTGATCAAATTTGTGTTATATGAACTTTGTAAATTGTGAAATAGAATTGTGAATCATTTGATTTGTGAATTGTCAATAAAAGATTTATATATTGCATTTCAAACTGTTATTGTGCACCATTGAGTAAATTTTACTCAGCGATAGCTTTTCATTGCTGTCGCAGGTAGACAGACTAACAGGGCAGCAGACTAGGCTGCTAGTACTACACTGAGAGATCATCGGGTATATTGAGTATACCATAGTTTGCATTTTATATTGTAATGTATGTTCACTGTATTATATAGTGTTCTTGGTTTTGAGCAGTTATAAATTAAAGTTGTACATTGAAGTTGTAAAATAAATTGTGAATTATTTTAGATTGTAAAATTTGTACTATATTTCTTTTATCTCAGCCTTTGGAAATATTGAAAAATTATTGTGGATTTGAGTTGAGAAAAATATTGTATTAATTAACTATTGGTGTTTGAGATTGGGAAATATATTTGAAGTGCTTTTTTACAGGTTTTTGAAGAATTATTTTATTCAAAATACAGATGGCACTCCGCCAAAATTTTTACAGAAATTACTAATAATTCAAATGTGTTAGCTATTTCACTTCAGTTCAAAAAAGTTTTTAACCTGTAAATAGTGCTCACCACTATAAAAGAAGTAAGAAAAGTTTTAAAATCCCTTTTAGTGTATTTAATGGGTTATCAGTAGATGAAGTTGGTAATTCATTAGATATACTACGGGATCATGTTATGCCTTACAGAGGGGTAGGGTGTGACAAATACATTAAAATATTATTAGCTAATTAAAATAAAAATAAAAATAATATTTGGGCTTTCACATTATTACAAAAGATAGACTCAAACTTAGGAGTGTAAGTTCAAGTGTTTGGCCTTCATACAGTTTTCATATTAATGGTGCTGACTATCTATTCTAATTTTTTCACATGTGGTAGCTCTTGATCATCAGTCCAGGTGAATTGCCCCATCTTTCAAGAACTTAGGAGGCTTTGGCTTTTCTTTCTCTTTAGTTTGCTCATAGTCTAAACCATACCTCATGATCTATCCCTTCATCTCAGGAAAATTCATCAGGCCATCTACACATTTTCCTAAGCCAATGCTAAGAAAAAAAAAACTTCATCCCCTCCATTAGAGTAACCACTTTTGGATCTATCCAATCTTCGTAGATCCTAGCAACCTAAAAACCAAACATTGGTTGAGCTAAACCATTTACTTAGATTGCGGCTACCTCCCCATTAGAATTGGCCCAGACATCCAAGAACCCTCATCATCACTAGAATTTTCACAAATGTCAATAACCATTATAGATTGAGGTTCATTAAGCTTCTGGGGGGGTTGGATAAGGTCAATAATTCTGTTAGGGTTATTTAGGATGGTGGAAATCATGTAAAAACTTGGTAGAGGTGGAAAATTACAGTTAAGCATCGGGTTGGCAATCTTTTTGGCATTAATTATGTAACATCCTCCCTGTACATGTTCTGTACGTTCTGTTGCTCTGATGACCTAATATCAGTCTGGGCAAGTCAGGATGTCTGGAACTACATTTCAGTGATAGTAAACAGACATATAATGATGAAATAAATAAAAAGAAAATACAAGAAAAATTAAAGAAAAATAAAAGAGAGAAAATGAAACTAGGTTAAACGAGCTGGCACCGTAGCGATGGGTGACCGTACCGGGAAGTTACGACGAAGGCAATTGCCAACCCCAAGACTACTGGGAACCCTCGGAATTAAATTTTGAGACATAATTAAAGGTTTATTGAAATGTAATTGACACTAAAAATATCAAAGAAAAATTAATAAATTTGTACAAAGAAAAATAAAAAATCGAGAAAAAGACAAATATCGGTGTTACCGAAAAATCAGTAATACAACCCGAAGAGGGACATTTTGATCATTTGACACCTAGGGTTGCCTTTTGACCTCAATTTTCATTAAAAATAAATGATATTACACTTTGAAAATGTAACACCCTCCCGGTAACCCTTCCGTACATCCTACTGTTCCGGTGACCGGTGTCGGTCCGGACAGCTAGAATGCCCGAAAAAATATTTCAACTAAAGTCAGGAACCATAATTAACTCAAATATTAATAAGAAACACTTAGTAAAAATTTTAGAAATAAAATACAACCAAGCAAAACGAGCCGGTGCCTAAGCGATGGGTAACCGGAGGGAAGTTGCGGTTCTCGCAACGAGGAGCCCTAGACCCGGGGGAAAAATTATAAAATAATTTTTGGGACTCCAGAGAAGGATAATTGAGGTTACCATGGCATTAGAATGCCAAGAAAATACCTATAAAAAATTTTCAATCGGTACAGACGATTTTGACCCGTTAAGCCAAACGGAGGGCATTTTGGTCATTTCGCCTTCCGAGGTGATTTTTGGCCGACTTGTCCAGTTGAGTAAATAATTAATATGACATAAAATATGAAGAAATATTGCTAGAAATTAAATTGAAAATGAGTAGTGGAGGAAAGAAAAGAAAATGCAATAAAATGCCCATTTATGACATAATGTGAGGTCACTTAAAAACTTCCACCAATCACACTTAAGCAATCCTTTGACTAACTATTAAAAGACATAAAATAAGACCAAAATAAGAAAGAAAAACCAGCAGCCATCCTTCCCCAAAAGACCAGCCGAAATCCCTATACCCCTTTCCTCCATTGATGTTCAAGTTTAGCTTTAAATCTTCCAACATCCAACCTTAAAACTTTAAGTTATCTTCACAAAAATTTGCCCTAGCACCTTGCTAAAGCTCTTGGTAGCCAACAAGAGGAAGGAAATTGAAGTTTAGGGCTTTGGAAATTCTGCCCAAACAAGGTTAGTGCACTTATACCCATTAAACTCTTTATTTCCATGATTTTGGACTTGAACTTAGTAAGATTTGTAGTTTAAATGAACAAAAAACCTATGGGTATGAAAACTTGAATTTCGGCAGCCCTAATAGAGGAATGGTTTTGGATGTTTTTAATGGACTTATCATGAATTGGAGGTTATGTTTAAGCTATATACCTATATAGATGTTGAACTAGGGTGCTAGTTGAGGTTTATGTCTAAATTGCATTGGATATTAGGGTTTTGAGGCATGAAAAATTGACTTGACTTACTAAACTGTTAAAGAACAATCTAATGGTCAATAAGTGACCATTTGAGGTATGTTGAATACAATTTGGACTGAAAAATGGTATGGCAAAGTCAAGGTATAAACTGCCCTAGGACAACAGTATAGGGACTGAAAATTCAGTCCCTTTGCACTGCCATAACTTGGGCTGTGTTAGTCCAATTGAAGTTTGGCCAATTGGACATGAAACTAGGCTTATAATGGCACATTTTTGCTGAAGAAACCATGCCCAAAAGACCAAAGCAAGAGGACCAAAACTTGGTCCCAATTCGGAACCCTGAAACTGATTCTGCAGAATTGGCCAAATGAACAGTAACTGTTCATTTGGCCATAACTCACTGTAGATTTGGTCAATGGACCTGAAATTTTTTACAGCAACAAGTTAAGACATAGACAAACAACTTTCATGAAGGAACCTACCCCAAATTATGGCCAGAACCCATCCAACCAAGTGACTCTAGTTACTGTTCATGCACTGTAGATATGGTAATTTTCTGCAGAATGCGCATTCGGCCAGCTTGGGTCTTTGGACCATATCTGGAGATACAAAACTCCAAATGAAGTGATTCAAAAAAGGAAATTCAACTAGACAAAATAAGGAACAACTTTCATGTTTTACATTTCTTCAAATTCCCATAGTAACAGTGTCCAATGGAACAGTGAAATTGACTCACCAAAATTGAAAATTCTGCTTGTGTTGAGTTACACTTTGAAATGGTATTAACACTTAATGCCAACAAGTTTTAAACACTAAATGTGGTATATTGGGAGTGCCAAAGTCAATGTACATATTTGCTATCAAAAAGTCAACATTTTAGTTGACCATAGAGGTAAATAGTAACACCAAAACTTGAAATTCAAAGATTGAAGAATTTAAAAGTTTCAAATGCCCTAGTATACCTAACAAGATTGGTTTGGATAGTTTGGCATGCCAATAGGGTTCAGTTAGCGATCGCACATGGCAAAAATGCCACTCTGTGATTTCATGGCTTTTAGCCATTCGACTTTGCATTGAGACTTGGCCTTGTGCTCGAGATTATTCTGACTTGGTAGTCGCTGCTGCACACCAGGTGATGCATATGCGACCGATGGTGTGACGGCCCGAGGTACTAGATACCCGATGCCAGTTTACCCGTTATCCAGTCCAGTCGTCTAGTGTAGGTTACTTGGGCAACCAAATGAATGAAAATGAGCAATGTAGAAGAAATAAATGAATGGATATACAAATACATGACAAACAAAACATGTACATGCAATACATATTTATATCTGTTATTTCTTGTTATTTTATTATTGCACCACTAAGCATTATTGCTTAGCGCGTTGCTTTTGCCACGCGTAGGTACTGGAGACCTTGATCGTGAGCCCAGTAGACCACAGACTGGGTGAGTCCATCCGACAGTTCTGCTCAGTGTCTGTGTCACCTCGTCACCTGCAGTGCATTGGTAGGACACTAGATGTCATTTTGTCATTTTGTAATTAAATTTTTATTTCTCATATGTATTTGGGATTTATGTAATGTATTTTGAGCTTTATGTAAATAATAAAGATTTATGGTCATGTATGGTATTAATTTGAGTATTTAATGGTTGTTTATATATGAGAACCCTGAGAAAGGGATGTTTTGAGCAATGAAAAGGTTGTTGAGACCTGAAATAGAAAAATTGTTGAGATCTTGATATTGAGTTTTGTGATGATATTGGAGTTGAGAATGAATGAAATTGTATATTGGAAGTGTTTTTAACAGGTTCCGAAGAACTATTTTTTTTCCATTTTTAGCCGATACTCCGCCAGATTTTCTTTAAAATCTTCGGAACCTCAAATGAATAATACTTTTGATAAATGGTTAAAATAAATCATATTTCATAAATTAACTTCAAAAGCATGACACAAATTAAGTAAGGTATATTAGAGTGTGCCAGTACACCGTGTGGCATTACTTATTCGGGTATACTGTACACGAGTAAGGGGTGTCACAGAAAATGTCATGAAAAATTAAATTGTAGTACATTATATGAATAGTAAAAGAAATGGGCCATAAAATTCAAATTATGAAACTTTAAATCATTAAACATTAAAATATGGTTTAGTGCTCCACTAACTCCTAATTTGGGACACCTATACAAGTCATTTTTGGATAGAAACCATCATCTTCAACCTTGAAAGTAAACCAACCGAGAGAAACTCCATTGAAGTCCACCATGGCCAAATGAGTTCCATCACCACGCACCATTGATTTAGCCATTATTTCCACTTGGTTTCTTCATTAAAGCTTGCACACTCACCTTGAGGAAGCTTTTGGGTGCAAGAAGGAAGGGATTTAGTGAGTTTTTAACAAGTTTCAAAAGAGGTAAGTGTCCAAATCCCCTACCTTGCTTTAGTAAACTTCATGTTTAGGTTGAGGTGAGTTGAATGGTGAAGAGAATGGAAGAATTTATTGAGTTATGGTATTGTTCAATTTTGGCAGCCATGAGAATGTATGTTGCTTGAGTTTTTCTTACCTCTAATGGATGGAAAATAATGTTGATTAAGTCATTTTAATGTTGTAGTAATTTAGTTTTCATGTATATGTACATTGGGCACTTGAATTTGAGGGTTTGAAAAGAAATTTGTATATCTTAGCAAACTGCCACTTTTGGTAGCCTTTAAATTCATGAATTAGTGTTTGGTTTCATGAATTTTCTTGATGAATTATGGTGAAGATGAATTGAGGGCAGCATATGTGAAGTAATGGTTGGGAGGTATATGTTATAATCAAGTGTTTTCATGTATATATATTATATTGAATTTAACTTTACAAATTAGGGTTGTATAATGTACATGGAACACTTGTATATTCTGCCCAAATGGACATGATTGAGATATGATGAATGGTATAGAAGTGTTATGAATGTATATTTGTAGTTTTGGGAGGAGGAGAAGTGTCATTTGGAAGTATTCTTTGTGTGCAGATTTTGTGTTGTGAAGGCAGTAGGTAAATTAAATAATAAGTGACAATTGGTGACCCCAATTGGTATGAGGCCAATGGGAGGTAAAACTAGACACAAAATAGGCCAACTTTCATGTAGAAATATTGCCAAAATTTAGCCTAGAAACTGACCTTAAAAATGACCTAATCTGGAATTGGTAAGTGCAAGCCCAGATTTTTGACTATATGAACAGTAGTCACTAAGATGACCATAACTCACTCAAAACAGGTCCAAATGACCTAAAATTTTTACCATGGAAAGCTTAGACTTAGAGCTACAATTCTTATGAAGACACCAAAGCCTAGAAATGGCCAAAACCAAGTCAAATTGCTTGCCCAAGTTTGGGTACCAAAACTGCTAGAATTGAATGTGACCTAAAATTGACCAAATTTTGCACTAAAGATGCAATCTGTCCAGCTTTAGTAAATTGACCATATCTTGGTCTATAAAACTCAGAATAACCTAAAATTTATGCCAAAAGTTCAATAAGACATAGAGCTACAATTTTTCTTCTTTGACCTAAAGCTAAAAACTAAGAGAAATAGGACATTAAGCTAGACCAATCTAGCACACTAAAACTGAAAATTTGACATTTACATACAATGATACTTGAAGTAATTTGGCAATGAATGCCAACTTGTGAAAAGGGTAAATTGCACTATATTGGCAGCATATTGAATTACAAATTGTGACATGTTGACACTAAAATCAACTTATCCATATTACCTAAAAAGGTCAACATTTACATTGACTTGTAAATTACATGATAACTAGTAAACTCAAAAAAATGAAGAATTAAACAATTAATTTGTAATATGCCCTAGTTTGCCTAGTTGACTAGTTTGGATAGGTTGGCATGCCAACAGGATTTTGACAGTTGTTCTGTAAATGGCTTTATGCCATACTATGTTTTTACAGCTTATTATGCTGCACTGTGATTTTAATAGCCTATGGCTATACAGATTGTGTTATTATACTTAGCTTATCACCTGATTTACTATATGGCTTTTTAGCCACACTGTTTGCACACCGAGAGACATTTTGTGACTGATGGTGTGACGGCCCAAGGTACTAGGTACCCAGTGCCGGTATATCCATTTATCTAGTCGGGTCAGTGTATAGGCTACACGGGCAGTTAATTTAAGCACTATTAAATTCAAATAGCTAAATCTAGTCTACTAACATACAGCACCACCAAAATTAGCAAAAATTGAAATGTTAGCAAATAAAAATATAAACAACAACTGCAAAGAATATCGATGTCATAAATTCATAAACAATTCATTTATTTTATTTTAGTGTATATTTCTTTATATTTGGCACCACTAAGCAGAATTGCTTAGCGCGTTGCTTTTGCTACGCGTAGGTATTAAAGACACAGTTGGGGAGCCCAGCAGACCTATGACCGGGTGAGACATCAGATCTGCACAGGAGTCCAGAGTCATCTGCACTACACTGCATACATGGCAGGACTTAGGATCTTGTGTAATGACTATCAGTTGTCTTTTGACATTTTGTTATGTAATTTTTGTATATTCTAAAACTTCAAGGTTTGTAATAATTTGTATATATTAAACTCCTATGGAGAGTGTTTGGATGAATGTAAATTATGATGGATTGTATTTTGAAACTATGAAATAGTTGAGATTTTCAAAATATTATCATATTGAATTGTTTTTAATAGGTTTAGAAGGACAGTTTGTTCGAAATACAGACGGCACCTTGCCGGATTTTTATTTCCATTTTTGAAACGCTGATTTTATTAAAGTATGAAAATAGAACCAGCATGATATGAATTTTACATAAAAGACTTCTTAAAATCAAATTGAGTTCAGGAAATGAGATAATCACAGACTAGGTGCTCCGGCACGCCGTGTAGCACGCCTTGCTCGGCTATACTGTAGACGGGTGAGGGGTGTTACATTTAGTGGTATCAGAGCACGGTTTAGACATTGCTGGACCTAGATAGTTTGCATATCATGCATTGCATTATAAGTGTTAATATGACTCTAATGCAGATCTTTTGATTTGTTATTTTGATCAAAATTTAGACTCCACATCGCAGAGAGTGGTCGATGAGAATGTGGAGAGTCATGCTCCATCTATGACTGAGCCAGGAGACAGGAGGGAACCTGCTCCACCTGTAACACCCTCCCGGTAGCAATTCCATACATTCTACTGTTCCGGTGATCGGTGTCGGTCCGGACAGCTAGAACATCTGGAAAAATATTTAAACTAAAGTGAGGAACCATAATTAACTCAAATATTAATAAGAAAAATTTAGGAAAAATTTTAGAAATAAAATACAGCCAAGTTAAATGAGCTGGTGCCCTAGCGATGGGTAACCTAGTGAGAAGTTGCGGTTCTCGCAACTAGGAGCCCTAGACCCGATGAAAAATTCATAAAATAATTTTTGGGACTCCAGAGAAGGGTCATTGAGGTTCCTATGGCATTAGAATGCCAAGAAAATATTTAGAAAAATTTTTCAATCGGTATAGACAATTTTGACCCGTTAAGCCAAACGGAGGGCATTTTGGTCATTTCGCCTTTAGAGGCGATTTTTGGCCGACTTGTCCAGTTAAGTAAATAATTACTATGATCTAAAATATGAATAAATATTGTTAAAAATTGAATTGAAAATGAGTAGAGAAAAGAAGAAAAGAAAATGAAAGAAATATCTAAATATGACATCACATGATGTCATTAGGAAGGCCTCCACCAATCACCATTCAACAAGCCTTCTTAAAACAATTAAAAGAGACAAAATGGACCAAAAATTTCTGGTGTTTCTCCTGCTTCTTCAGCCAGCCGTGAGTTTTCTCCTTCTTCCTCCATAACTCTCATTCTCTCATACCTTCAATCCTTTGATTTCTCACCCCAAATTCTATAAAGTCCTTCACTAAAATTTGTCACCCAACCTTGCTAGAGTGTTTGGCAACCAAGAAAACAAAAGAAAGTGAAGAATTTACAAGAGAAAATTCTGCCCTACTAAGGTTAGTGCCATATTTCTCTTTCTTTCTTTGGATATCCATGTTAAGACACTAAGTTAGGCTAGGAATTTGTGGGAATTGAAGAGAATTATGCATGCTAGGGTATATGGTCAATTTCGGCAGCCTATAGGGGGTGGTGATTTTGATTGTTTTGATGGGTTTAGAGTGGACTAGAGATGGTGTTTAAAGTGTATATATATATTGATAATGAATTAGTGTGTTTAACTAAGGTATGTTGTGAGAATGGGAATGGAGAATTAGGGTTTTGGAGAGAAATTTGGACTTTGCTTATGTAATGGTGAATGAACATTCTAATGGTCAATTAGTGACCATTTGAGGTAAATTGACCACAACTTGGAGTGAATTGTAGCATTAGAAAACTGATTTGGTATGCTGCCTAGTGAAACCAGCAGGTTTGGATGTGAGTCCAGCCTGTTTGGACAGCCATAACTTGGGCTGTGTAGGTTCAATTGGTGTTTGGCCAATTGGACATGAAACTAGACACATAATGGCACAACTTTGGTGAAGAAACCATGCCCATAAGACCAAACCAAGTGGACCAAAAACTTGCCCCAATCCGGGTGTCCTGCAACCAGTTTCTGCAGAATGACCAAATGAACAGTGATTGTTCATTTGGCCATAAATCAGTGTAGAATGGTCCAATTGATCTGAAATTTTACCAGAAACAAGCTTAGATATAGACCAACAACTTTCATGAAGAAACCTACCCCAAATTATGAACAGAACCCATCCAACAAGGGAGTTGCAGTCACTATTCACTGCACTGTAGATATGGTCAGTCCAGAAAAATTCCAATCCGGCCAGTTGTGGTTTTTGGATAATAACTTGAGCTACAAAACTCCAAATGGAGTGATTCAAAAAAATAAATTCAAATAGACAAAATAAGAAACAACTTTCATGTTTATCATTTTCCCAAATTCCCACTGCAACAGCAACTAATGGAACAGTAAAAATTGGGTATGAAAACTGAAAATTCTGCTCCATTAATTTTAAGCTTAGAAATGGTATTGTTAACCAATACCAACAAATTTTGAATGCAAAATGTGGTATGTTGGGAGTGTTAAAACCAATGTACCTATTTTCTATGCAAAAGTCAACATTTTTGTTGACTAATGAAGGGAATAGTAACACCAAAACTTGAAATTCAAAAATTGTAAAATTCAAAAGTATCAAATGCCCTAGTATACCTAACAAGATTGGTTTGGATTGTTTGGCATGCCAATAGGGTTCAGTTAGCAGTACTGCACATGGCATTATGCCATTCTGTGATTTCATGGTTTTTAGCCATTCTGACATTATGTTGATACTTGGCCTTGTGCCTAATGTTATTACAACTTATTAGCTGTTCTGTTGCACACCGGGAGACACATATGTGACCGATGGTGTGACGGCCCGAGGTACTTGATACCCAGTGCCAGTTTACCCGTTTATCCAGTCCGATCGTCGAAGATAGGTTACTTGGGCAACCAAAAATGAAAGTGGAAAAATTTAATGAAATAATGAATATAACAAGTACAAAATAAGTAAGATTACAAATACTCATCGAAAATTTATTTGAAATGAAACATCAATACATTCACTGCATATTTATTTTCTGTTATTTATTTTTATTTTATTATTGGCACCACTAAGCATTATTGCTTAGCGCGTTGCTTTTGCCACACGTAGGTTACGGAGATCTTGTGAGAGCCCAGTAGACCACAGACTGGGTGAGACCTCCTGCAGCTCTGCATAGTGTCCATGTCACCTCACCATCTTCAGTGCATTGGTAGGACACTAGGTTTCAATTTGGTATTTTGTAAATAACTTTTATTTTCTTTTGTGTAAATGAAACTTATGTAATGTATTTTGATGTTCATGTAAATAATGAAAATTGTGATTATGAATGGAAAAATTTGAGTATTTACTTATTGCTTATATATGAGTACCATGAGAAATGAATGATTGAGAAATGGAGATGTTGAAAATAAAAATTATATTGAGATTTTGATATTGGAGTTTGAGGATGATTGAATATGATTATTGGAAGTGTTTTTCACAGGTTCCGAAGAACTGTTTTCTCCATTTTTAGCCGGTACTCTGCCGGATTTTCTATAAAATTTTCGGAACCTCAAATAAATTATAATTTCAATAAATGACTTAAATGAATTATATTTCACAAGTTATATTCAAAACTATGATAAAAATTAATTAAGGAAGAATAAAAATAATTAAGATAAAATGGAGTGTTCCGGTACACCGTGTGACATAGCTTACTCGGATATACTGTAGACGGGTAAGGGGTGTCACACCACCAGTACCAGATGCAATAGCCACATTTCAACAGATGGCTGAGTTCTTTAGACAGATGGCAGGAGTTATGCCACCACCACACCACATCCACATCAAAAATCTCATATGGAGAAACTCAGGAAGTTCGGTGCAGTGGATTTTCTGGGCAAGAGGGAAGATGATTCTATCACAGCTGAAAACTGGTTGGACAGAACTGGAAAAGTCTTGAAATAATTTTATTGTACTCCAGAGCAGAATTTGGAAGCTACTATATCACTACTGCAAGATGATGCATACCAATGGTGGGATACAGTGACTAGTGAGGTGCCACCAGAACAAATAACTTGGGATTTCTTTCTCACTGAGTTTAGAAAGAAGTATGTGGGCAGTGTATGCCTGGAAGAGAAGAGAAGGGAATTTATTACCCTACGCTAGAGACAGCTGACAGTGGCTGAATATGAAAGAAAATTTGTCAGACTAAGCCGCTATGGGCGGGAAATAGTCCCTAATGAGGCTAAGAGATGCAAGAGATTTGAGGAAAGACTCAATTATAACATTAAAGTAATGATTACAGCCTTAGGAATTACAAAGTTTGCCAAGTTAGTGGAAGCCGCACTGAAAGTTGAAACAGTTAGAATAAATGAGCAGAACAAAAGGGACAAATAGCAGAAAAGAGGTCAGGGTCAGACCAGTACATCTTCTGCCCCTAGTAAGAAATTCAGAGGTTCGCCTACTCAAAGTTTCAGTAGAGCACCAAGTCAGGGTCAATCACAAAGGCCCAAATCTCAGTTTGTACCGAGGAGAGGCTAGTCCACACCTTCAGTGGCTAGCTCTCCAGGAACGAGTTCGAGGACCAGCCCAGTGATATCATTGCTTGCCCACATTGCCAAAAATGGCATAAGGGTGAATGTTGGAGGATGATAGGTGCTTGTTTACGGTGTGGGTCTATAGACCACCTAATCTGAGATTGTCCACGCAGAACTACTACATCCACTGCGTATCAACTATTAGGCCTACCCCTCCACCTCCAAGGGGTAGAAAGCCAAGTAAGGCTGAAGCAGCCGGTACTTCACAGAAACCTGTATCAGAGTCTATGGAGAGAGCAGAAGGTAGAATACCATTCAGAGCCTATGCTATGAGGGCACAGGAGGAACAGGATGCTCCAGATGTCATCAAGGGTACGTTCCTCCTCTATAATACTTCTGTGCATGCATTAGTGGATCCTAGATCTACTCATTCATATATTTGTATCAAGCTGCTAGTAGAAAAAGGAATACTAGTAGAGGAAAGTGACCAAGACAACCTGGTCACAAATCCACTAGGCCACAATGTGGTAGTAAATAAGGTGTATAAGGGCTGTCCATTGAAGATTCAAGGGAAAGAGTTCTCGGCAGACTTAATCGAACTACCTTTCCATGAGTTTGATGTGACGTTGGGAATGGACTGGTTATCCCACCATCAGGCAATGGTAGATTGTAAATTGAAGAGAATCTCTCTGAAAACTACTGAGAATGAAGAAATAACAGTTGTGGGTGAAAGGATAGATTTCTTGTCCAATGTCATCTCAGCTACAGTTGTAAGGAGATGGATGAGAAAAGGGTATGAAGCCTATCTGGCACACGTGGTTGACACTAGGCAGGGTAAATTTCACTTGTTTGACATTCCCACAGTAAGGGATTTCTCTGAGGTATTTCCTGAGGAATTTCCTAGTTTGCCACCAAAAAGGAAAGTTGAATTTGCTATTGAGATTATGCCGGGTACAGCTCCAATTTCAATTGCTCCGTATAGGATGGCACCTGCTGAATTGAAAGAGTTAAAAATACAGTTGCAAGAATTACTAGACAAGGGGTTCATACGCCCCAGTGTGTTACCGTGGGGAGCTTCGATACTGTTTGTTAAGAAGAAAGATGGGACACTAAGGTTATGTGTTGACTACCAGCAGTTAAACAAAGTAACAGTGAAGAACAAGTATTCGTTGCCTAGAATTGACGATCTGTTTGATCAGTTAAAGGGAGCCAGTGTGTTTTCTAAGATTGATCTCAGATCAGGGCATCATTTAGCTAAGGGTTAGGGATGCAGATGTGCCCAAGACTGCATTCAGAACCCGGTATGGACATTATGAATTCCTGGTGATGCCATTTGGGTCAACAAATGCTCCAGTAGCATTCATGGACCTTATGAAACGTATCTTCCATCCATACTTAGATCGGTTCGTAGTGGTCTTCATTAATAACATCCTGGTGTATTCCAAGGATAAAGCAGAACATGATGAGCATTTGAGAATTATTCTACAGACTCTAAAAGAGGAAAAACTGTATGCTGAATTGTCCAAGTGTGAGTTCTGGTTGAATGAGATTGCATTCCTTGGACATGTAGTATCAGCTGAAGGGATTAGAGTGGATCCTAAGAAGATTGAAGCAGTGATGGAATGGAAGCCTCCCAGAAATACAACTGAGATCAGAAGTTTCTTGGGGTTAGCTAGATATTATAGAAGATTTGTAAAGGGATTTTCCCTGATAGCCGCTCCAATGACCAAATTACTACAAAAGAATATGAAATTTGACTGAAATGACAAGTGTCAAGCCAGTTTTGAGAGGCTGAAGGCTATGTTGACAGAGGCACCAGTGTTAACACAGCCAGTGTCAGGAAAGGACTTCGTAGTCTACAGTGATGCCTCACATAATGGGTTAGGGTGTGTACTCATGCAAGAAGGGAAAGTGGTTGCATATGCTTCCAGGCAGTTAAGGCCACATGAAAAGAATTACCCTACTCATGATTTGGAGTTAGCAGCAATTATCTTCGCATTGAAGATATGGAGGCATTACTTGTATGGAGAAAAATGCTACATATACACAGACCATAAGAGTCTGAAGTATCTGTCAACCCAGAAAGAACTTAATTTGAGACAGAGGCGATGGATTGAATTCGTGAAAGATTATGATTGTGTGATCGACTACCACCCTGGGAAGGCAAACGTAATCGCTGATGCCTTAAGTAGAAAATCTATTATAGCATTAAGATCTCTAAATGCCCAACTGTCCTTAAATCATGATGGAGTTATTTTAGCTGAGTTGCAAGTGAAGCCGAATCTGTTACAACAGATACAGGATGGGCAGAAGACAGATAAGAAATTAATGGTTATTATGGGCAAAATCACTGAGGGAAAGGAAACTGAATATGAAGTAAAAGAAAATGGATGCCTATACTATAAAGAAAGAGTCTATGTACCAGATGATAAAGAGTTAAAAACCAGTATTCTGAGAGAAGCACATAACAGTGTGTATGCTATGCACCCAGGAAGCACAAAAATGTACCATGACCTGAAACTTCGATACTGGTGGCCGGGTATGAAGAAGGACATAGCTGACTATGTAACTAAATGTTTGACATGTCAGCAAGTCAAAGCAGAACATCAGGTTCCATTAGGTTTGTTACAGCCTATAAACATACCTGAATGGAAATGGGACCGAATCACTATGGACTTTGTCAGTGGTCTATCTCTCACTCAGAAGAAGCATGATGCAGTATGGGTGATTATGGATAGGTTGACCAAATCAGTACATTTTCTGCCAGTCAGAACTGACTACTTACTAGAAAAGCTAGCAGAATTGTACATCAGTGAGATAGTTAGACTACATGGAATTCCACTTTCCATTATATCTAATAGAGACCCGAGGTTTACATCTAGATTTTGGAAAAAAATTACAAGAATCCTTGGGCACACAACTCCATTTTAGTATGGCTTTTCATCCTCAGACAGATGGATAGTTAAAAAGAATAATCCAGGTAAATTCTGAAACTCATTGAGTTATTGCAAACAATAAATTGAACTAATAATGATAATAATAACCGAACATATGTGATAGGTCCTCGAGGATATGCTGAGGAGTTGTGTTGTTGAGTTTGAGGGAAGCTAGGACAAATACCTTCCACTGGCAGAATTTGCATATAACAATAGTTATCAAGCTAGCATACAAATGGCACCCTATGAAGCACTGCATGGGAGAAAATGCAGAACACCTATATGTTGGACTGAATTGGGTGAAGATAAGCTAGTAGGACCAGACCTGGTAAAACAGACAGAGGAAAAGGTGAAACTGATAAAGGCCAATTTGAAAGTTGCCTCAGACCGACAGAAATCTTATGCTGACTTGAAAAGAAAGGAAATTGAGTATGAAGTTGGCGAGAAGGTATTTCTCAAAGTATCACCATGGAAAAAAGTGTTGAGATTTGAGAAAAAGTGACATTAAGCCCTAGGTTCATTGGCCCATATGAAGTTATTGAACATGAGGGACCAATAAAATATAGATTAGCCTTACCACCTGAGATGGACAAGATACATAATGTGTTCCATGTCTCGATGCTCAGAAGATACAGATCAGATCCTTCACATGTCATCTCAATAGAAGAAATTGTTGTACAACTTGACTTGACATATGAAGAAGAACTTATTAAAATCTTGGCACGAGAGATAAAAGAGCTCAGAAACAAGACAATTTCACTAGTGAAAATCCTATGGAGGCACCACAACACGGAAGAGGCAACATGGGAGAGTGAGGAGACAATGAGGCAATAGTTCCCTCAGCTCTTCACATCAGGTAAATTTCGAGGACAAAATTTTTATTTAGAGGGTAAGAGTTGTAACATCCTCTCTGTATGTGTTCTGTACGTTCTGTTACTCCAGTGACCTAATGTCAGTCCGAGCAAGTCAGGATGTCTGGAACAACATTTCAGTGATAGTAAATATACATATAATGATGAAATAAATAAAAAAGAAAATATAAGAAAAATTAAAGAAAAATAAAAGAGAGAAAACGAAACTAGGTTAAACGAGCCAGCACCATAGCAATGGGTGACCGCACCGGGAAGTTACGGCGAAGGCAATTGCCGACCCCAGGACTGCAGGGAACTCTCGAAATTAAATTTTGAGATATAATTAAAGGTTTATTGAAATGTAATTGACACTAGAAATATCAAAGAAAAATTAATAAATTTGTACAAAGAAAAATGAAAAATCGAGAAACAGACAAATATCGGTGTTACCAAAAAATCGAGAATACAACTTGAAAAGGGGCATTTTGGTCATTTGACACTAGAGTTGCCTTTTAACCTCAATTTTCATTAAAAATAAATGATATTACACTTTGAAAATGTCATGAAAAATTAAATTGTAGTACATTATATGAATAGTAAAAGAAATGGGGCATAAAATTCAAATTATGAAACTTTAAATCATTAAACATTAAAATATGGTTTAGTGCTCCACTAACTCCTAATTTGGGACACCTATACAAGTCATTTGTGGACAGAAACCATCATCTTCAACCTTAAAAGTAAACCAGCCAAGAGAAACTCCATTAAAGTCCACCATGGCCAAATGAGTTCCATCACCATGCACCATTGATTTAGCCATTATTTCCACTTGGTTTTGTCACACTCTACCCCTCTGTAAGGCATAACATGATCCCGTAGTATACCTAATGAATTACCAACTCCGTCTACTGATAACCCATTAAATACACTACAAGGGATTTTCAAAACTTTTCTTACTTCTTTTACAGTGGTGAGCACTATTTACAGGTGTTAAAACCTTTTTGAACTGAAGTGATAGAATTGACACATTTGAATTATTTGGAATTTCTGTAAAAATTTTGGCAGAGTGCCCTCTGTATTTTGGATAAAACAGTTCTTCAGAAAACCTGTAAAAAAAAGCACTTCAATATGTATTTGCAAATCTCAACTCCAACATTTTTCTCAACACAACATTTTTCTCAACTCAATTCCATAGTGATTTTTCAAAGACTGAGATACAAGAAATATAATATAAAACTATTCAAGTAAATGAAATCTCAAATTTACATTCACGATAATTTAGATTTAATTATATACCAAAATATTTTACAAGAGTTTTTATACAACTGCTCAAATAATTTACATACATATTATTACATGCATACATCAAAACCTATGTACATGGGTATACCTATGATATACCTGGAACTGATCTGAATATATCTTCAAGGAAATTTACTTACTGCTCTATGCTCTTCTTACCTGCGACAGCATACAAAGCTATCGCTGAGTGGTGAACTCAGTGGTGCACAACTATAATTTAAAACATAGTACAATATACGTTAACAAAATTTACAGTAAATAATTTGGAAATCTGAATACTCATCAAATTCCAAAACTCAAAATATTCATTGCCAATAATGTAAATCATTTGTATAATTGACTTTGATCACAAAATTCAATTTATCAAATCATGACTATCCATTTAAGTAATTCTAACAAAATCAATTATACATAAACCATAATTGAAATCACAATTCCTTACCATTCAAAAGCCATTCTGTATCTCAAAAATCATTATGTATCTCAAAAATCAATCTTTATTGCAAAAACATGTTGTATCTCAAAAATCACGCTGTAGCTCAAAAACCATGCTGTATCTCACAAATCATTCTTTATCTCACTAACTATGCAAGACTAATCTGATAGGGCCATCTTCGATGTGATTCTAACTCCCTATGGTCGGGGAGGTCGAATCAGATTCTAACTCCCTATGGTCGGGGAGGTCGAATCATCGTGCACAGTACCATCACAATAATGAATCTTTCGCAAGGGCTATAACGATAAAATAAACTTAGATCTAACCTCAAATCAAAGGAAAATCTAAGCCTGTGCACGTACCATGGTAATCAAAACACAACTAACTCCATTGTCTTCTCAACAAATGAGAGAGACGGGTAATAACCTAGTCAAGCATCTATAGTGAGATATAAAACAATATCACAATCATTTTAGTGAGCATAAATCACAATATAATTCGATTCAAAGTCAATTCTAATATCCAATAATTTTTATGCTCATCACAATTCAAATCATAAATTTGCATTTTTCCATGAAAATTACCTTCACAATTCAAAACATGTTCTATCACAATTTTCCAAAACATAATTTGTTCAATCCATAACAATGCTTAATACTTGTGGAAATACCATTTCACAAAGCTGAATTCATACATACTATAACAATTTTCAATAATCATTGAATTAAATCCAATGCTTGTTAAACATAATACATAAGAAAAATATGTCATTTAATCATATGAAATATTCAAAGTAAAATCAGTTAAAAACTAGTTGTGCACAAACCTCTGATGACTGTCCCCCTGGTCTGGACTCAGTGTTTCCTTCCCTTTTGCTGAGTCCTTGTTAACTGAGAAACACAATTTGAAGTGTTTCAGTGCTAAATTAAACTGTCTCTATTGATGGTGTTTGGTAAATAATGCACTGAACTCAATTATTCACTTAATCACCTAATATACCGACCCTCGTTGCGTTTTAGGTAAATTAGGTTTTAATGTCGTTAATATGTCACATTCGATAGGGTTTTAGGTTTGGTACGTTTTACCAAAGTCATTTCCTTGTTTAGTGCATTTTAATGCAAATTCTTTGGATCAGGGACCTTTGGTTTGACCTAGCCGGACGATCTAGTTCCCTCGGTTTTCGAGTCTCGGTCGAAACTACAAACTTGTAGATCTAGGTCTTATTGCACGCGGGGCAAAATTTTAGGTCAATCCGAGTTAAGTAGACCAAGTTATGGTCATTACACTATTGCTAGTCAAATGGTATCAATTTAGGTCAATTTTAGGTCAATTTGGTCAACTCTGGTTCGGCCAGTTTTTGGACCCGAACTTGTGCAAGCTTTTTGACTTGCTTCTGGTCATTTCTGGGTTTTGGTGTCTTCATAAGACTTGTAGGTATGGGTCTTAACTATTTATGGTTAAAATTTCAGGTCAATTGGACCTGTTTTGAGTGAGTTATGGCCTAAACACTCACTGCTGCCCAATTGGTCATTTTTCAGGTCCTAATTGCACCTAATCCGAATTGGTCATTTTCTTAGGTCACCTTGCAAGCAGAATTTTGGTATGTTTTCTCAATGAAAGTTGGCACATTTTGTGCCTAGTTTCACCTCCAATTGGTCTCATACCAATTGAGGTTACACATTTAAAGTTATAAGTCTATTTGCACACTGCCCTCTATATGTCTTTCAAACCCCAATTCAAACACACATTTAACTTGCTCTACTTTAAATCCCCATACCAAATTCTGATTTTATACCATTCCATATTCATTTATCACTTCTTACTATGGTCAATTTGGACAGAATACAAACATTCTCAATACATCAAATACAACCCTAAACCACAAAGTCCAAATTTAGCAATATATGTGCATAAATACACCTAATCATTACATATAATCTCCACTACTAATTTACATATACATTCATCAATTCTTCTATGTCAACATTCTGCCAACACTTCCATCAATACATACAATTATTCAAGGGTTCCCAAGCTGCCGAAAACCTTCTTCAACACCACATTACCCTACAATTCATCAATTCTCATCCAAGTGCCAAAATCACCATATAAGCATGAAGTAATTCACTAGGTTATTAAATCATCATGATCAACACCATTTCTCATCAATTATATGCACAAATATCTCATCAAAAATGTGACTCCATGGCTGTCCAAAATGAAAACAATAATAACTCTTCAAACTCAAAATTTTCCTTCACAAAACCAACACCCATAACATGCACACAAAACTTAACAAAGCTATCTTCAAAATTATGAACTTACCTTATGCTTGGAGCTTGTTAAACCTTGCTTAAACTTCTCAAATTTAGTATCAAACTCTTCCTTGTGATGAGTAGACAAAGTTTCATGAAGGAACCTAAGAGATTGGAGTTGAAAATGGAGAGTTAAGAGAGCTTGCATGAAAAATGGCCATGGTGGTTTCCATTTTCTTCAATTCGGCAACTTTGAATCCAAATGAGGAAGATGAAGTTTCTGTTGGATTAGTGGAAGTACAGCTGCCCCTCTTTGTTTTATTTTATTCCCTTAGTGGTCCACTCATTTAAATTATATCATAAAATAAGTTTAAATGTGTTATTTACACATTTTTCACCCCACTTTTGGCTATTTGTATTAGGTACCCCTCTTTTAATTTTTCATTTCATTTTCTAAGTGTAATATTATTTATTTTTAATGGACATTTAGGTCAAAAGACACTTCGGGATGTCAAATGACCATAATGCCCCTGTTCGGGTGGCATTCTCGATTTTTCGGTAACACCGTATTTTGTCTGTTTTTCGATTTCTCACTTTTCTTTGTACTAATTATTTAATTTTTCTTTAATCTTTCTAATGAGATTTATACTTCAATAAGGGTCTATTTATTTCCTAAAAATGTTTTCCAGGGTTCCCCGCAGTCCAGGGCTAGTCAACGGTCCACGCCGTGACTTCCTAGTGCGGTCACCCATCGTTAGGTTTCCTACTGCTTAACTTGATCACATTTCTGTGCTATCATTTTTCCTTTGTTTTTCTTGTACTTTCTTTTCTTGTATTTCATTATTTTATGTCTCCTTACTCATATCGAAGTACGGTTCTAGGCATCCTAGCTGTCCGGACAACACTAGTCACTGGAGCAGCAGAACGCACTATCGAACTTCGGGGTGTTACAGGTTTCTTCATTAAAGCTTGCACACTCACCTTGAGGAAGCTTTTGGGAGCAAGAAGGTAGGGATTTAGTGAGTTTTTAACAAGTTCCAAAAGAGGTAAGTATCCAAATCCCCTCCCTTGCATTAGTGAACTTCATGTTTAGGTTGAGGTGAGTTGAATGGTGAAGAGAATGGAAGAATTTATTGAGTTATGGTATTATTCAATTTTGGCAGCCATGAGAACCTATGTTGCTTGAGTTTTTCTTACCTCTAATGGATGGAAAATAATGTTGATTAAGTCATTTTAATGTTGTAGTAATTTAGTTTTCATGTACATATACATTGGGCACTTGAATTTGAAGGTTTGGAAAGCAATTTGTATATCTTAGCAAACTACCACTTTTGGCAGCCTTTAAATTCATGAATTTGTGTTTGGTTTCATGAATGTTCTTGATGAATTATGGTGAAGATGAATTGAGGGAAGTATATGTGAAGTAATGGTTGGGAGGTATATGTTATAATCAAGTGTTTTCATGTATATATATTATATTGAATTTAACTTTGCAAATTAGGGTTGTATAATGTACATGGAACACTTGTATATCCTGCCCAAATGGACATGATTGAGATATGATGAATGGTATAGAAGTGTTATGAATGTATATTTATAGTTTTGAGAGGAGAGGAAGTGTCATTTGGAAGTGTTCTTTGTGTGTAGAATTTATGTTGAAAAGGCAGTAGGTAAATTAAACCATAACTGACAATTGGTAACCCCAATTGGTATGAGGCCAATGGGAGGTAAAACTAGACACAAAATAGACTAACTTTTATGCAAAAATATTGCCAAAATTCTGCCTAGAAACTGACCTTAAAAATGACCTAATCTGGAATTGGTAAGTGCAAGCCCAGATTTTTGATTATATGAACAGTAGTCACTAAGATGACCATAACTCACTCAAAACAAGTCCAAATGACCTAAAATTTTTACCATGGAAAGCTTAGACGTAGAGCTACAATTCTTATGAAGACACCAAAGCCCAGAAATGGCCAAAACCAAGTCAAATTGCTTGCCCAAATTCGGGTACCAAAACTGCCAGAACTGAATGTGACCTAAAATTGACCAAATTTTGCACTACAGATGCAATCTGTCCAGCTTTAGTAAATTGACTATATCTTGGTCTATACAACTCAGAATGACCTGAAATTTGTGCCAAAAGTTCAATAAGACATAGAGCTACAATTTTACTTCTTTGACCAGAAGCTAAAAATCAAGAGAAATAGGACATTAAGCTAGACCAATCTAGCACACTAAAACTGAAAATTTGACATTTACATACAATGATGCTTGAAGTAATTTGGCAATGAATGCCAACTTGTGAAAAGGGTAAATTGCACTATATTGGCAGCATATTGAATTACAAATTGTGACATGTTAATGCTAGAATCAACTTATCCATATTACCTAAAAAGGTCAACATTTACATTAACTTGTAAATTACATGATAACTAGTAAACTCAAAAAAATGAAAAATTAAACAATTAATTTGTAATGTGCCCTAGTTTGCCTAGTTGACTAGTTTTGATAGGTTGGCATGCCAATAGGATTCTGACAGCTGTTCTGTAAATAGCTTTATGCCATACTGTGTTTTTACAGCTTATTATGCCGCACTATGATTTTAATAGTCTACAGCTATACAGATTGTGTTATTATACTTGGTTTATTGCCTGATTGACTATATGGATTTTTAGCCACATTATTTGCACACCGGGAGACACTTTGTGATCGATGGTGTGACGGCCTGAGGTACTAGGTACCCAGTACCAGTATATCCATTTATCCAGTCTAGTCAATGTATAAGCTACACGGGCAGTTAATTTAAGCACTATTAAATTCAAATAGCTAAATCTAGTCTACTGACATACAGCACCACCAAAATTAGCAAAAAATGAAATGTTAGCAAATAAAAATATAAACAGCAACTGCAAAGAATATCGATATCATAAATTCATAAACAATTCATTTATTTTATTTTAGTGTATATTTCTTTATATTTGGCACCACTAAGCAGAATTGCTTAGCGCGTTGCTTTTGCTACGCGTAGGTATTGGAGACACAGTTGGGGAGCCCAGCAGACCTATGACCGGGTGAGACATCAGATTTGCACAGGAGTCCAGAGTCATCTGCACTACACTGCATACATGGTAAGACTTAGGATCTTGTGTAATGATTATCAGTTGTATTTTGACATTTTGTTATGTAATTTTTGTATATTCTAAAACTTTAAGATTTGCAATAATTTGTATATATTAAACTCCTATGGAGAGTGTTTGGATGAATGTAAATTATGATGGATTGTATTTTGAAACTATAAAATAGTTGACATTTTCATAATATTATCATATTGAACTGTTTTTAACAGGTTTAGAAGGACAGTTTGCTCGAAATACAGACGGCACCTTGCCGGATTTTTATTTCCATTTTTGAAATGCTGATTTTATTAAAGTATGAAAATAGAACCAGCATGATATGAATTTTACATAAAACACTTCTTAAAATCAAATGGAGTTCAGGAAATGAGATAATCACAGAGTAGGTGCTCCAGCAAGCCGTGTAGCATGCCTTGCTCGACTATACTGTAGACGGGTGAGGGGTGTTACAAATTGAGTTTGGATCCCATGCTTAAGCCAAAAGCATCAATCGACATCATAACCATGGGTTTGGTAGAACTGACAATATTGGTTGATATCATAGCGAGGTAGGAATGAATTTGGCAATAATCTAATGCTAAGGGCTACAGAAGGCCTCGAGCTTTGAGACGCTTGAAAACTTTGGACAAGATTTGGTTGAATTAGGAAAATCTCCTTAGGGTGTGAGACACAGTCTGAATTTCAGTAACCTTTTTTTCTCTTCCAACTCAAACATCTTGGCGTTCAAGTCTTCATCAAGTATTTTCTTAAATATGGCCATAGTGTCTTCCATCTTAACTAGTGCAGGTAAAATCCTGACTAGTCTCTTCCCTTTCCTAACCCAAGTGACCTAATTAGAAGTCTCTTTGCTGTGTTTCAAGGCTATGTTTGCTCAAAAAATAGGATTTAAGGGTTAAACTAAACATGCTATATACATGAATCCAATGCATAAATGAACCATTTTTTTTACCTTTACCTATTCCTGAAAGTATAGAAACAAAACTGAAGTACATAAACTGGACCAAAATCAGATCCAAAACCACAATCTGAACCAAAATTGAAAAAAAAAAAATAAAAGCAAAACCTTCACTTCAACTGAATCTTTACCCCCTTATTGCTTTAGTACTCACATATAAGGCAGGGAAAAATTCTATCCTAAGCTATGATACACTAGACACACCAATAGGAGGTGGTCTAGGATGATCCATCCCTCATAAACAATGGGTTTATATCCTTAAAGTTGCATAGGCCTAAGTTCATTTCAACTACCACTACGACTTATAGTTTGGATGGCAAGGCTATAAATCCAACATAACAAATCTACAGGGCACCTATGGCTCTTGGGCTTCATTAGGTAGGAGAAAGGATCACCTATGTGAAAGCTTGTCCATGAAGCACGATGGCCGGAGTTATAGCTCTTTTATATACCCAAAGATACAGGTATGGGCGCACTAGCATTTACCAATTTACCATAGCCCGAGTGGAACTATGGCCTACTCAGCTAGTGTCATACCTTATACCTTCGTAAGGCATAATATGATCCCGTAGTATACCTAATGGATTACCGAACTTCGCCTACCATTAACCTATTAAATACACTACAAGGGATTTTAAACCCTTTTCCTTATAATTTAAAATGGTGGGTCATATTTCTTAATTATTAAAATCCTTAAATTGGAGTTTATCTCAAAATCAAAATTATTGATTAATTTAAAATCTCTACAATTTTTGTAAAAATTTCGGCGGAGTGCTATCTATAATTTGGAAAAATAGTTCTTCCAAAAACCTATAAAAGCACTCCCAATATATTTATCTCAACCCCAAACTCCAATATAGCTCAACTCAACTCAATTTCAACAACACAATTCAAACTCAATTCAATATCATTCCTAGCAATTTATAAAAACAAACCTCAACATAACTTAGCATTTCATAAATTAAAATAAGAGGTTTATATTACAACACTTTTACATATCAAAATAATTTACAAACTTTATTATACAACTACTCAAGACCAATTATAGTACATACATACAATTCATATATATTAAAAGAAAAAGTTTACAAGGGGTATAATCTATATACCCGACAAAACCCAAAAGTGCAGTCACTTCTAGCCACAAGCAGCCTACTCTGCTGCTTTATCTATATCTCTACCTGCGATAGCAATCAAGAGTCATCGCTTAGCCATTGTCTCAGTGGTGCACAATATTAAGAGAATGATAATTTAAATAATAAATAAATCATAAGTAAACCACTTGATATGTTAACACATAAAATTACGCTTAATTTCAAGAGATAGAAAACTTCTTAAAGAAATAAATTTTCATTACATAATTCACCAAATAATATTTTTGATGAGTCACACAGCTTAATAAAAAAAGGCTAATGAGGAATACCATAGCTAGCTAGCAGAATATATGAGTACTCATCCTATTCGTCCTCAACTGGCACACACCTCAACATGTTAGCCAGAGAGGGAATTCAAAACCAATTCGTCCCACTAGACAGGCTAGTAAGGAATTCAATCACATATTATGGTCGCTGCGGTTTCAAACCATTTTACAATTTCTAAGTATCAAAGCATTCATCAAATTTACATTCAAATAAATTTCTCAACATTTAGGCCAATAGTAAACAATTGGTGTTATTCAAAATTTTCGATAGCAATTAAAGTCATAAATTAATCAAATTAAAAAGTCAATTGAAAATCAACAAGAACTAGTTGTTGTGCACAAACCTTTAATGAGTCGCCTCTTGGCCTTGACTCACCTTCTCTTTGTCCTTCCCAGTGTCTTTTTCTACTGAAACACATAATTTAAAGTGTTTCAGTACTCATTTAAATTATTTCTAATAAGAAATTTTAACAATTAAATTTTTGCAGACTTATTCTACCTACTACGGTTTATAAATTTGGGTCCTTTATATTTTTGTTTATGGAAGTACTATTCATTGCACTATTCAAGTCAAAATATTGACTTTTTCATTTTTAATAGGTATGTAGTCCTAAATGCACTCACATACCACATTTTTAATGTCAAATTTATTGACATTGATTGCCACTCAAAATTCAAAGTTTCCCGGGAGAATTTGTAAATTTTCAGTTTTGGGTCACTAATTACTACTATTCTATTGGACTTTTTACAGTGAGAATTTGACCAAATGTCCTTCATCAACATTGTTCCTTATTGTGTTTAATTTAATTCTCTTTTTGAATCACTCCATTTAGAGTTTTGTAGCTCACGTTATAGCTATTTAACCATAATTGGTCGGATTGACTAGAATCCAAAATTCTGGGTAACTTTTGGTTCTGGCAGATTTGAGAACCTAATTTTGGGTGGCAAATTGACTTGGTTCTGGTCAGAATTTGGGTTTGGTTTCTTCATGAAAGTTGTTCTACTATGTCATAGCTTTCCAATTCCATAAAAATCAGGTCATTTGGACCTTTCTACTCCAAGTTATGACCATTTGAACAAGTACTATTCATATGGTCAATTCTGTACAGGGGCAGTGTGTGAAATCCGGATTCAACCTAATTTTACACCCACATATGGTCAATTTTAGGGTAAGGTGTCTGCATGAAAATTGTAGCTTTGGGTCTTAGTTTTCATCTCAAATCAGCCTCATACCAATTGGAGTAATAGAATTTCAATTTTGGTCCTTTAAGTGGACTATGGTCAGGCTATCCAGAATTGGACATTGTTCATTCACCATTCCATTCTATTTCTAACCATTCAAACACACTCATTTCACTTCAATTGACCATTTTAGACCTCAATTAGATCAATTGACAATAATTCCCAAAATCCCTAATTTTTCCCCCAATTTCTCATTGTCATAAACCCTAATTTCTCAATTTATTATAATCCATGAAATCAAAGCATACCATTTACATCTACACACTCCATTAAGCATGATAACACTTTTAATTGTAATAACTTCCATCAAACCCTAGTCATTCATATGCTGGCCGAAATTCCCCTTCTCTCCCAATCATGCAATTTTTTTTTTTAAGTTTCTCTACATACTTTCATCAATTTCAACCCTAAACCCATCATATATACTAAAAAGAAAGGTGGGATTAGCTTACCTTAAGTGCAGAATTTATATCTCCAATTCTCCTCAATTTTCTTCAATTTTTCTTCTTCTAATCTTTCTCTTGAGGTTCAACTTGGGGTTTTCTACAAGTTTTATGAAGAATTTAGGGTAGGATTTAGGGTTTAGCAAAGCTTAAAATAAGCTTTAATGGTGGTTTTAGTGAGAGAAATGAGAGAGAAGAGAGTGAGGGTGAACCGGCCAAATGAAGAAGAGGAAAGAAAAAAAAAAATTTTTTTAATTGGTCATTATATGTTACATTTATCCCCAAATTTCAAATTTTAGAATTTAACATTTATTGGATCATGCCTATGTCATCCATGATGTCATAATACTTTTTCTTTTTGCATTTTTCATTTTCTTTTTCTTTTCTTCCCATAACTTCTTCACTTTAAATCTAATTTTCATAAATTTAATTTTCTCCATTTTAATGGACATTTAGGCCATGAGTCACCTCTAAGGGTGAATTGACAAATTTGCCCCTTGCCGGTCTGATTCGATTTTCCAATAATACTGTATTGCTTCCTAAACCCTAATCTAATTATTTTACCTAATTCTCAACTCTTTTCTATGATTTTTCTCATTTCCACTAACTTTGCAATAATTCCTAGGACTGCGGTGTCACAATGTCCCATACAAAATTAGGGTTGCAATTGACCTCGCAGTCACTTCCCGGTATTGTCACCCATTACTGTGACCCCGGCTCATTTAACCTTTTATGCTTTGTTTTTCTTATTTGTATTTTGCCTTCTAGTAATTACTATTAATTTTTGTTCAGGGCTTTTCTAGGTGATATAAACGTATGTCTAGACATCCTGACTGTCCGGACAGACACCAGTCATCGAAACAGTAAAATGCATAGACTGCTTAATATAGGGGTGTTACAGCTAGTATTAATGAGCTAAAAGGGTAAGTGTGATCCAAGTGATAGTGCCTTGCAATGCAAAGAAGTTTAATAAAGGAATAATATTAGACTAGTAGAAACATGTTAGAGTAATTATCCATTTTTCCCTAGTGGAGTCGCCAAACTGTGGCGTGAGGCGAAAGATCATTTACTGAGGCAAAAGATCATCTTCTTGTCATCCAATCACCTTAGCAAGGTTCTAGGACAATTTTTAGTGTTGGGACTTAGGGATAATATGGTGGGAATTAAAGAAAATTAAGCTTGAAATGAAGTGAAAATGGAGGAAGAGGGAATTCCATGGGGTTCGGCCAACCAAGGTAAAAGGAAGAAGATGACTTTTTTTTCCAATTTTTTAACTCATTTATCTCTTATTTTGTCCCTTGTTTAGATGTTGTCCAATTGTAATTGGTTGAAAGTTTTAATTGCATCACTCTTATGTCATAATTAGGATTTTAATTTTTATTTGATTTTTCTTTTCTTTTCTTTTCTTTTTCTTTTACTCATTTTTAATTAAATTTTTAGCAATATTTGTTCATATTTTAGGATATAAACCTCACTCACTTAAATAGAAAAGTTAGTAAAAAATCATATCTAAAGGTGAAATGACCAAAATGCCCTTCGTTTTGATTACTGAGTTAAAATTATCTGTATCGATTGATTTAATTTTTCTTGTGTTTTCTTAACAATCTATTGTCATTGAAACCTCAATAATCCTTCCATGGAGTCCCAAAAATTATTTCATAAGGTTTCCCTATGGGTATAGGGTTGACAACTTTCTTCACAGTCGTTTCTCATTAGGTTACCCATCGCTGGAGCTACGGCTCATTTAACTTTGTTGTATTTTATTTCTAAAATTTTTTCTTAATTTTTCTTACCATTATTTGAGTTATTTATGACTCCTCACTCTAGTCTAAATATAGTTCCAGACATTCTGACTATCCAAATAGACATCTATCACCGGAACAGTAGAATGTACAGACTATCTAAAGTGAGGGCGTTACAACAATGTCTAGGTTTGGGATAATAGGTACGTAAGATAAAGGTATTAGGCACCCCTTACGCCTAGTTTATCCTTATTAATTCAAGTGTCAGTCCTTTATTAATGTTTCTAAAAGTCTTGTTTATTATTTCTGTATCAAACATTTTGCCTAAAATGCCATTTCTAAACCCACACACACAAATAATTCAAACAGGGGTTATTGTTTACAAACCATTTTTATATGCAAGTACTTTCTATCTATGAGGTTACTAAATTTAATTAAGTGATATTTACCAAGTGACTAAAATTAATTAATTATTGACAATTTAATTTACAAATAATTTTAATTTATAAACAACCTTAAGTTTCTTTGTAACTAATTAATTTATTTATTTATCAAGTTACCCTAAAGATAAATAAACTAGTTAAATTATGTATATGTTGCACTTTATTCTAACAAACATATAAAGATTCAAGCAACTATTGTAACACCCCTATGTTTGGTAGTGCGTTCTACTGTTCCAGTGACCAGTGTTGTCTGGACAGCTAGGATGCCTAGAACTACACTTCAATATGAGTGAGGAGACATAAAATAATGAAATACAAGAAAAGAAAATACAAGAAAAACAAAGGAAAAATAATAGTAAAGAAATGCAATCAAGTTAAGCGAGCCGAGAACCCTAACGATGGGTGACCGCACCGGGAAGTCAGGGCGTGGACCGTTGACTAGCCTTGGACTGCGGGAAACCCTGGAAAATATTTTTAGGACTCAAATAAATATTTATTGAAGTATAAATATCATTATAAATATCAAAGAAAAATTAAATAATTAGTACAAAGAAAAGTGAGAAATCGAAAAACGGACAAAACCCGATGTTACCGAAAAATCGAGAATGCAACCCGAACAGGGGCATTGTGGTCATTTGACATCCCGAGTTTTCTTTTGACCTAAATGTCCATTAAAAATAAATAATATTACACTTGGAAAATATAATGAAAAATTAATTTAGTAGTACCTAATGTAAATAACAAAAATGGAGTGTAAATGGAGTAATTATCACTTAAAACTTATTAAATGATTATCCTTGCATGAGTGGAGCACTATGGGAATTAAAAACTCACTAAGTGGGCAGATTACTCCACTAATATCTTCTTCTTCCTCTCAAATCCTCACTTTGCCGAATCCAACTTTTCTCCCAAACCACAATTGTTGTCCCATTTGTGAGCTTCATGCATCCATGATCCAAGCTTCAAGTGGTTAGGGTTTCTTCACTAAAAGTAACCACCACACCATCAGCAGTAGATAAGCAACAAGAAAACCAAGTTTTGGAGAGGTTTTGAAGAATTTCCAAAGTGGTAAGTTTGTGTTTTTTATTGTTGCTTTGTTAAAGTTTATAAGGATGTTATGGGTGTTTGATTTATGGAGAAATTTTTGAGGTTGATGTTGAATGGGGATGTGTACTTTTGGCAGCCATGGAAAACTTTGAAGGCAGTTTATTTGTGCTTGTAAATGGTGAATTAAATGATTGATTAAATGTATATTGTGTAGGAAATTGTTTGAGTGATGTATACTTAGTATATGTAAATGTAAAATGAAATTTAAAGCTTGGAAAGTAATGGAATGTAAGTGTACCATTGTGGCAGTTTGCTAACTCTTGAGGAATGCTGGAATTCATGCTTGGTTTATGGAATAATGATGTTAAAGTTTGTTGGTTGTTATGGCAGTTTGAGTATATGTATGGTGGTGTGAAGTGGGACATGTAAATGAGCATGAATTGGTGATTGAATTGTTGTAAATTGAGTTGGACAAATTCTGCACTTGTTGGTGTACATTGAATGTAATTGTAAGCTGCCAAAATGACCTATAAAATGTTGTAAATTATGTTTAGCTCATGATACAACCAGAATTGACTTAAATATTGAGTTTGGTAAGTGTTAGGAGTGATCCTTGATGTGTATGAAAGAAATGCAATAAGGCAGTTTGTGTTTTAGGCCTATAATTTTAAGTGTGTGGCTCCAATTGGTATGACACCAATTGGAGGTGAAACTAGGCACAAAATGTGCCAACTTTCATGAAGGAAGCTTGCCAAAATTCTGCTTGCAAGGTAGCTTGAAAAATGACCAAATCCGGATTAAGTGCAATTGAGGCCTGAAAATTGACCATTTGGGCAGTAGTTAGTGTTTAGGCCATAACTCACTGAAAACAGGTCCAATTAACCTGAAATTTTGACCATGAATAGTTAAGACCCATATCTACAAGTCTTATGAAGACATCAAAGCCCAGAAATAACCATAAGCAAGTCAAACAGCTTGCACAAGTTCGGGTCCAAAAACTGGCCGAACCTAAAATGACCTAAAGTGACCAATTTCGATGCATTTTGACCATCAATAGTAAAATGACCATAACTTGGTCTACATAACTCAGAATGACCTGAAATTTTGCCCCGCGTTCCATAAGACATAGATCTACAAGTTTTTAGTTTTGACCGAAACCCGAAAACCAAGGGAACTAAGTCGTCCGGCTAGGTCAAACTAGTATCCCGGAATCCAGCAAATTGCAAGAAAATGTAGTATACACAGAAATGAACTTGGTAACATGTACCAACCCTAAAAGACTATCGAATGTGACATATTAGTAACATTAAAACCTAATTTACCTAGAATGCATCGAGGGTCGACATATTAGGTTGACTAAGCAAATAATAGAATTCAGTGAATTAATTATCAAGCATTATCGTTAGACACAGTTTAATTAAGTACTGAAACACTTCAAATTGTGTATCTCAGTTAGCAAAGACTCAGGGAAAGGGAACGAAACACTGAGTCAACGCAAGGAGACAGTTATCAGAGGTTTGTGCACAACAGTTATTTCTTTTGAATTTTTCAATTGAAATAAATTATGACTATTTGTATATTATTGTTTTCAATTATGGAAATGTGTTTGAATGGATACTTATTGCTTGAAAAGCATTGTAAATAGTTTGAAACTGTGGAAAAATTGATTTAGTGTGATTTGTGAAAATTTGAAGTTAATTATGAATTGTGTTGCCATTTTGTAAATGAATTTATGACTTTAGAAATTTATTGGATTCTCACGAATCATTTGAATAAAATATTTGGAATTGATTTTGTGTTCACACTTAGCATGACAGTATCATATCATTCCTTCTCCATTTATGGGGTTGTGATCGTTTATTTTCCTTCTCCGTTTATGGAGTCCTGATCGTTTATTTTTCTCCCTCTCTGGTTTACCAGTTGAGGTGATCAGATGAGTACTCATTATATAGCTAGCTCCCTTCCTCATTGATTTCGATTAGTGGGGTTGTGATTGCTTTGTCGTGGTGTACAACGCAGTATTGATCGGAAATTTTGTGTCATGGCTTAAGTTGTGTATGAATTGGAAACATTGTGTTCGTAAATTATTTGACTAAATTATGTTATTATGAGCTTTGATAATTTGTGAAATGGAGTTTAAATTCTTATTGACATTCACTGTCTTTTGAATTTAACTACGTTTTGATTACTGAGATTTATTGTGATATTGTGTTAAATTCCTTATGACATTCATTGTCTTGAATTTAACTATGGTTTTATGTATCTATCATTTATATGATTTATGAACTGTGATTTAAAGTTGTATTTGGTTAATATTGTGCACCACTGAGACATTGTCTCAGCGATAGCTTTTCATTGCTGTCGCAGGTAGACAGACAGACAGGGCAGCAGACTAGGCTGCTAGTACATCCAGTGAGAGATTATCGGGTATAATGAGTATACCACATTTGGCTTTTTGTACTGTAATGTATGACCACTGTATGTACATAGTATTCTTAGTTTTGAGCAGTTGTAAATTCAAATTGTACATGGAAGTTGTAAAATAATTATGAGTTATTTTGGCTTGTAAAAATTGTATTATATTTCTTATATCTCAATCTTTGAAAAATCACTATGGATTTGAGTTGAAAAAAATGTTGTGTTGAGAAAAATGTTGGAGTTGAGATTTGGAAATATATTGAAGTGCTTTTTACAGGTTTTCTGAAGAACTGTTTTATCCAAAATACAGATGGCACTTTGCCAAAATTTTTACAGAAATTCCAAATAATTCAAATGTGTTAGTTCTATCACTTCAGTTCAAAAAAGGTTTTTAACACCTGTAAATAGTGCTCACCACTGTAAAAGAAGTAAGAAAAGTTTTAAAAATCCCTTGTAGTGTATTTAATGGGTTATCAGTAGACGGAGTTGGTAATTCATTAGGTACACTACGGGATCATGTTATGCCTTATAGAGGGGTAGGGTGTGACATGTTTTGGTGGTATCAGAGCAAAGTTTTTAAATTCTGTTTTCGCCTGTTATTTGAATTTTTTTTTCCATAGTACAACTGCTCAATATCATTGTTGATACATACAGTACATTACATTATAAATATGCACTAACGGGAGGAAATCTCCTTGTGTTAATTGTTCAGGAGGTCTAAGATCCTCGCGTTGACCATGGAGGAGGGTGATCGTTCAGTCAATCAATCTATAGAGGCTGAGGTGCAAGGGGATGCCCCAGCCCTACATAATGTTAGTGGTTCAGCAACACCAGCCCCCGCAGTACCGCAGTTTCCTGCTTAATTTGCTCAGCAGATGGCTACAATGTTCCAACAAATGGCTGGTAATGTGCCTACTCAAGTCCCAATACAAACACCAGTGGTACAACCACAGTCTTCTGCAAGGCAGTATGACAAATTGATGAAATATGGGGCTACAGAGTTCAAGGGGATAGTAGATCCTCTAGAGGCTGAACAGTGGTTAGAAAGGATGGATAGGGTATTCAAGAAACTACATTGCACAGAGGAGCTCAGATTTGAATGCTCAGTATCTCTGCTACAGGGGGATGCTTATGACTGGTGGAAAACCATTCCCCACAGTCTGGTAGAACCTGCAGTGCTAACATGGAATGACTTTCTCAGGGAATTCAGACAAAAGTATGTCCCCGATGCTTATGTAGACCAGAAACTACAAGAGTTCCTAAGTCCAAGCAGGAAGCGATCGATGAGTATGAAAGAGAATTTTCCCGCCTGAGCCATTATGCAGTAAGTTTACTTGCTACCAACAGGGAGAGATGCAAGAGGTTTGAAACCAGCTTGAAGCCCAGTATCAGATTACAAGTGGTCGGATTCAAACACACTAACTTCTCTGAACTTGTTTCTCAAGCCCTAGAGTTGGAAAGAATTGAGTCTGAAGCTGCTCCTGAGAAAAAGAAATCAGAGAAGACAAAGAAAGAGGGAAAATCAGTAGAACAGAGTTCCAGTGGTCCTACTGGAAAGAGGAAGAACTATGGGGGACACAGCGGAGGTGGCAAGAAGTCTGGTAAGGGAAGACATTCAGGACAGAAACCTCCTCTATCTGGTCAACAGAGTACCAGAGGTTCCTACAATTCCCGCCAATGTGAAAATTGTGGAAGATATCATGGTGGGATATGCCATAAGGCTATTGGAGCCTGTTATAACTGTGGAGGCACAGGACACTTTGCCAAGGACTGCACCAGTAGTCGCAGAGTTGGACCACCTCCTACTATTGCAGAAGGGTCAGTTCAGAGCCCTGTCACCAGAAGTTCACAACCACCCAGCAGAGGTAGAGACAGGGGTAGAGGTAACCCAACAGGCAGCTAATGCACTGTGAAACATTCAGAGCAAGATAGTGCTCCAGTCAGAATCTATGCAATGAGATAGAGAGAAGAGGCCGAGACATCTGATGTTGTGGCTGGTACCTTCTCAACTTTTAATTAGGATGTGTTTGTGTTATTTAATCCGGGTTCTACCCATTCTTATGTGAGTGCTAGCATCATTGATTGCATTGCTGTTCTATGTACAAAAATGGACTTTGAGGTGCTAGTAACGAGCCCGTTAAGACAAGAGGTCAGGGTTAATAGAACGTATAGGGATTGTCCTTTGGTGATCTAAGGACACACTTTTCTATCTGATCTCATTGAAATGCCCTTTAGAGATTACGATATCATCTTGGGCATGGATTGGTTAGCCACGCCATGATTGATTTGTAGGTGAAGGCGAGTCACTTTTGGTCTCCTCGATGATGATGATGATGTGGTAATACATGGGGAGAGGCAATTATTGCCATCAAACATCATTTCGGCTGCACTAGCCAGAAAAAAATGATTAGAAAGGGGGTGTGAAGCATACTTGGCACATGTGGTAGACACCCAAGTGAGGAGTCCAGCATTGAGGGACATCCCTACAGTATATGACTTTCCAGACGTGTTTCTTGATGAATTACCAGGATTACCTCCGGAAAGAGAGGTGTAGTTTGAAATTAATGTTATGCCTGGTGTGGATCCAATCTCCATAACACCATATAGAATGGCACTCTTTGTTTATGTATTGTTTGACACAGTGAATACTTTTATGTTAGTGTTAGAACTATATGTTCTGTTGTTATTCCTTTACAGGGAAATAAATTTTGATGTATTAGTGATTAGTCCTTTAAGATAAGGATTGTGATAATAAGTGAAATTAGTTTTGAAAGAGTTTATCGGCGAAAAGTATTTTCTGACACACCATAAATTATAAAGCTAATTGGCGAGCCTAGTTAATGCAAGGCAAGAGGACGTAAAAGTAAGATGTAGTAATGGAATTGCTCTAGATGAGGGCAAGGATGTTACTGTTAGTAATTGCTAATGGATATTGTAATCAGAATAAGTTTGGATATCAGTGAATTCGAAAAGGATAAAAGATAGGAAAGTCTGATATATTGGAATGTATCGTAGTAACTATGCAATGTTCTTGATGTTTATCTTGTAGTGCAGATTCTGATTACTAACTTGAGATTATTGTGTAAAGCTACGTACTACTCGATAGTACACCTAGATGAGAATAGTTGCCAACGGCCTCTGTTTTGGTATAGTTATGCCAGGACAGAATTTAATTACTAGAAATAAGTTTGAAAATCCTACTTAGGGATCTAAAACTCAAAAGTTAGAATATCGAAAGGTTATAGTTCAGTACAATAGGAAGTAAGTTATAGAATATTAATAGATAAAAAGAGTTGTGGAAGTAGAAATTTGAACAGTTGATTCAGATATAACAAAGAAATGTTACGAATGTGAGTAAGACTATGGACTAGAATGGTCAGAGGACCAATGACTAGATAAATGATTCTAGCATGACCTCAAGGGTCATTTAAGAAGGAACATGAACCAAAATATTAGACAGCACAATAGTAAGAGAAGATTGATGTTATACAAAAAAAAAAATATTGTACTAGATTGTTAAAAATCTTATACAAATTTGAGGAAAAGAAGATTATACGATCGTATAGAAAGGAGAAAATAAACGTATGACTATTGTAAGATGGCTATTGGGTAAAATTTCACGGACGAAATTTATTTAAGGGGGGGAGAATTGTAACACCCCTATGTTCGGTAGTGCGTTCTACTGTTCCAGTGACCAGTATTGTCCGGACAGCTAGGATGCCTAGAACTACACTTCAATATAAGTGAGGAGACATAAAATAATGAAATAAAAGAAAAGAAAATACAAGAAAAACAAAGGAAAAATAATAGTAAAGAAATGCAATCAAGTTAAGCGAGCCGAGAACCCTAGCGATGGGTGACCGCACTGGGAAGTCACGGCGTGGACCGTTGACTAGCCCTAGACTGCGGGGAACCCTGGAAAATATTTTTAGGACTCAAATAAATATTTATTGAATAATAAATATCTTTAGAAATATCGAAGAAAAATTAAATAATTAGTACAAAGAAAAGTGAGAAATCGAAAAACGGACAAAACCCGGTGTTACCGAAAAATCGGGAATGCAACCCGAACAGGGGCATTGTGATCATTTGACATCCCGAGTTTTCTTTTGACCTAAATGTCCATTAAAAATAAATAATATTACACTTGGAAAATATAATGAAAAATTAATTTAGTGGTACCTAATGTAAATAACAAAAATGGAGTGTAAATGGAGTAATTATCACTTAAAACTTATTAAATGATTATCCTTGCATGAGTGGAGCACTATGGGAATTAAAAATTCACTAAATGGGCAGATTACTCCACTAATGTCTTCTTTTTCCTCTCAAATCCTCACTTTTCCGAATCCAACTTTTCTCCCAAACCACCATTGTTGTCCCATTTGGGAGCTTCATGCATCCATGATCCAAGCTTCAAGTGGTTAGGGTTTCTTCACTAAAAGTAACCACCACACCATGGGCAGTTGATAGGCAACAAGAAAACCAAGTTTTGGAGAGGTTTTGAAGAATTTCCAAAGTAGTAAGTTTGTGTTTTTGATTGTTGCTTTGTTAAAGTTTATAATGATGTTATGGGTGTTTGATTTATGGAGAAATTTTTGAGGTTTGATGTTGAATGGGGATGTGTACTTTTGGCAGCCATGGAAACACTTTGAAGGCAATTTATTTGTGCTTGTAAATGGTGAATTAAATGATTGATTAAATGTATATTGTGTAGGAAATTGTTTGGGTGATGTATACGTAGTATATGTAAATGT